>NW_019945138.1:0-6639 GCF_002910315.2 Salvelinus sp. IW2-2015
TACATGGGGCCTGTATTGAAACCCAGACCTGACCTCTGACCCACTACTATCTGTTTGTTACATGGGGCCCTGTATTTAAACCCCAACCTGACCTCTGACCCACTACTCTGTTTACATGGTGGCCTGTATTTAAAACCCAACCCTGACCTCTGACCCACTACTACTGTTTACATGGGGCCTGTAATTTAAAAAAACCCAACCTGACCTCTGACCATACCCATACTAGTTACATGGGCCTGTAATTTTAAAAACCCAACCTGACTCTGACCCACTACTACTGTTTAACATGGGTCTGTATTTAACCCAAACTGACCTCTGACCACTACTACGTTACATGGGTGTCTGTATTTAAACCGCAACCTGACTCTGACCCATACTACTGTTTACATGGTGCCTGTATTTATAACCAAACCTGACTCTGACCCACTATATCTGTTTATCCATGGTGCCTGTTTTAAACCCAACTGACCTCTGACCCGACTACTACTGTTTTAACATGTGGCTCTGTAGTTTAAAAACCCAATCCTTGACTCTGACCCACTACTACTGTTTACATGGTGTCTGTATTTAAACCCAACCTGACCTCTGGAACCCACTACTACTGTTTACATGGGCCTGTATTTAAAACCAACCTACCTGTGACCCACTAATACTGTTTACATGGGCTGTATTAAACCCACCTGACCTGCTGACCCATAACTACTGTTGACAATGGGCCTGTATTAAACCCAACCTGACGCTCTGACCTAACATCCTTATATGACACGGCTCATAGCCTCCCACTCATCTCACTGAGTCTACCTTTAAACACAACCTGACTCTGACCTAACACCTTATATGACACGGCTCCTAGACTACCACTCATCTAACTGAGTCTACCTTTAAACCCAACCTGACTCTGACCTAAACACCTTATAATGACACGGCTCCTAGCCTCTCCCACTCATCTCACTGAGCTACCTTTAAAACCACCTGACCTCCTGACCTAACAACCTTATATGACACGCTCCTAGCCTCCTACTCATCTCACTGAGTCTACCTTTAACAACAGTAGTAGTGGGTCAGAGGTCAGGTTGGCAGGGTGTTTTCCAGCAGCCTGCATTGTGGGAGGATCTACTGTCAACCAATCAGCAGGGTGTTTTCCTGCAGCCTGCATTGTGGGAGGATCTACTGTCAACCAATCAGCAGGGTGTTTTATATTTGACCCACTCGAACGTGACCAAAGACAGGACTGAAACAGGAACTAATTTTCCGCGATTCATATATACGGTGAATATATACAAATAAATGTGATATCTGAGTCTCTCTCACTGACTGACTGTACAATATACACACAATATTATAGTATGTATCTGAGTATGTATCCGGGCAACCGGTGGATGTTGAATAAGGCAGCCCACCGTAACAAAGGGGTTAAATGTGGACGACCCATTTCGGTTGAATGTACTCTGTTGTGCAACGGAGTACGGTACTCAATTTCCCGATCGTGTTTTTATTGAAAACACTGGGCTCTGGAGAGTGCTTTTCAAACACACTAAAAGTTAAAGAGTACGCAATTCCAAAACAGCTCAACGACCAAGGTCTGCGAATTACTTGAACCTGTTCCAAACACACATCCACCCCCCCCTGTTCAGATCCAGAGTTAACTCATCCACCCCCAACAGACCACAACGTCAGAGAGCTTCTCGTTAACCAGTCCAACCCCAACACAACAGACCCCCAACGTCAAAGAGCTTCTCATGAACCAGTCCAACCTCAACACAACAGACCCCAACGTCAGAGAGCTTCTCGTTAACCAGTCCAACCTCAACACAACAGACCCCAACATCAGAGAGCTTCTCATTAACCAGTCCAACCTCAACACAACAGACCCCAACGTCAGCGAGCTTTCTCGTTAACACCCAGTCCAACCTCAACAACACACAGACCCAACGTCAGAGAGCTTCTCATTAACCAGTCCAACCTCAACACAACAGACCCCAACGTCAGGAGCTCTCTATGAACCAGTCCCAACCTCAACACAACAGACCCCCAACGTCAGAGAGCTTCTCGTTAACCAGTCCACCTCAACACAACATACCCCAACAATCAGAGAGCTTCTCTGAACCAGTCCAACCTCAACACACAGACCCCCAACGTCAGAGAGCTTCTCGTAACCAGTCCAAACCTCAACACAAACAGACCCAACCTCAGAGAGCTTCTCTGTTAACCAGTCCAACCTCAACACAACAGACCCCCAACTCAGAGAGCTTCATGAACCAGTCCAACCTCAACACAACAGA
The DNA here is from genome assembly GCF_002910315.2 of Salvelinus sp. IW2-2015. NCBI lineage: Eukaryota > Metazoa > Chordata > Actinopteri > Salmoniformes > Salmonidae > Salvelinus > Salvelinus sp. IW2-2015. Next base: position 2,283 of record NW_019945138.1, read on the forward strand.
CCCCCAACGTCAGAGAGCTTCTCGTTAACCAGTCCAACCTCAACACAACAGACCCCCAACTCAGAGAGCTTCTCATGAACCAGTCCAACCTCAACACAAACAGACCCCCAACGTCAGAGAGCTTCTCGTAACCAGTCCAACCTCAACACAACAGACCCCCAACGTCAGAGAGCTTCTCATGAACCAGTCCAACCTCAACACAACAGACCCCCAACGTCAGAGAGCTTCTCATGAACCAGTCCAACCTCAACACAACAGACCCCCAACTCAGAGAGCTTCTCATGAACCAGTCCAACCTCAACACAACAGACCCCCAACGTCAGAGAGCTTCTCTGAACCAGTCCAACCTCAACACAAACAGACCCCCAACTCAGAGAGCTTCTCATGAACCAGTCCAACCTCAACACAACAGACCCCCCACGTCAGAGAGCTTTCTCGTTAACCAGTCCAACCTCAACACAACAGACCCCCAACGTCAGAGAGCTTCTCATGAACCAGTCCAACCTCAACACAACAGACCCCCAACGTCAGAGAGCTTCTCGTTAACCAGTCCAACCTCAACACAAACAGACCCCCAACATCAGAGAGCTTTCTCATGAACCAGTCCAACCTCAACACAACAGACCCCCAACGTCAGAGAGCTTCTCGTTAACCAGTCCAACCTCAACACAACAGACCCCCAACGTCAGAGAGCTTCTCGTGAACCAGTCCAACCTCAACACAACAGACCCCAATGTCCAGAAGAGCTTCTCATGAACCAGTCCAACCTCAAACACAACAGGACCCCCAACGTCACATTGAGACAGAGTGACTCAGACCCAGACTGACAGATGACTCACGAGTCAGGGACTCAGTGACTGTTTAAAGAGGCCTGCAGTAAAAACAAAAAGCTCAGAGTTTTAACAGCCAAACACGTTCTACTGTTGCTCTTGAAAACCGATGGAAAGTTTTTTACCTCATTAAACCCGGTGGACAAGAGACGGTTTTCCAGTCGGACGGACAGCTGGCGAGCACGAGATCAAATCCAATCCCCGCTTTATAGAGGAACGCTATCCGAGGCACCTTTCAACGGGACGCGACGATTTCTAAGCTGCCAGACGTCTTTAAGATGCCATGCTAAGCCGTCTTTAAGACGGTATCAGTTAACACAGACTCTTCATTAGGCTACACGATACAGCCATCTTCATCCTCTATCACCCTCTTCTTCTTCTCTCTCTATAAAAACGGCTTTATGTGGATAAATATTACCTCCTGAGATATGTTGATAGTCAATATAACCTGCTTGTTAATAAAGTTTTATTTTTATTTTTTAAGTGACAGCTCTCTCAGTCAGTCCGACGTCCCAGCAGACACCAGAATATCCATTTCTATAATCCGGTCACATATTACATTACTCCTCCTGCTGCCTGTACACATTAGGCCTGGTTCGGTAGGTATATACGGGCCTCTCTATGTCACACAGATCTACGGTAGACGTGACAAACTGGAGACAGTAATATAGACGGGAGAGAAACTTCTAATCACGTGGAATCGGATCCTCGCCACGCCAGAAGTTGTGGTTGACATTATTAAAAACAGACAATAAATAGATCAAGGAACAGCGAAGGAACAGAACAAAAAAACTGTTTCCTGTACGGACCATCAGATCCTTGCTACATCTGCTGGGAACAGAAACCTGATCCGCCTATAACTAGCGATGGATCTATCTTCTCTTCTCTGGGGGGGGGGGGGTAAAGACGAGCTGGATCAGTCAAACAGGAAACAGAAAAAGCCCTCCTCTCTTGTGATTCTCTAAGTGCACATTTGATGTTCTGTGAGAAAGTAGAGTGTATAAATACTACTGTGTTTTACTGTGGCTAAACCCTAGATAGATCCCACTTCCCTGGGGAAGAGAGGGGAGAAGAGGGGCAGAGGAGAAAGAGGGGGATGGAGAGAGGAGGGAAGGATGGAGAGAGATTGAGGAGAGAGGGAAGAGAGAGAGGGGAGAGGAAGGGAGAGAGGGGGAGAGGGGGGAGGAGAGAGGGGAGAGAGGGGAGAGGATAGGGAGAGAGGGGGAGAGAGGGGGGGGAGACGGATTAGAGAGGGGGGGGAGGATAGGGACGAGCAGGGGGAGAGGGAGGACTAGGAGAGAGAGTATGGAGAGAGGGAGGCGTTAGGGCGTGTGAGCTTGGCTGGGGTAGGGCCTGTCCTGGGGAAAGTTGGTTTGGGGATGGGGTTAAAAACTAACCCCGTCCCGCTCCACAGATCTCAGCCTGGTTATTCCAATCATCTGACACAGATCCACACTCGGTTCAACCTGCTGTTGGATCTCAATTTTTACACCTTCGCCCGTGCGCTTGAGCCCTTGGCGTGTGTAATCTACCAGATCTACCAGCCCTTTTCACACACCTCGGGTGACCATCTACACTGCTCCTTCTGTCTCTACACACTGGCTGTGTGTGGTATCTACCAGATCCACACCTCTCTGCTGTCTCTTACACACCATGGCTGTGTTGGTGATCTACAGACCCACACCTCTCTTGCTGTCTCTACACACCTGGCTGTGTCGTATCTACCAGATCACCACCTCCGCTCTGCTGTCTCTACACCACCTGGCTGTGTGGTATCTACCAGATTCCACACCTCTCTCTGCTGTCTCTACAACACCTGGCTGTGTGGTATCTACCAGATCCACACCTCTCTGCTGTCTCTACACCCTGGCTGTGTGGTATCTACAGATCCACACCTCTCTGCTGTCTCTACACACCTGGCTGAGGTCCGGTATCTCTACCAGATCCACACCTTTCTCTGCTGTCTCTACACACCTGGCTGTGTGGTATCTACCAGATCCACACCTCTCTTGCTGTCTCTACCACACCTGGCTGTGTGTATCTACCAGATCCATCACCTCTCTGCTGTCTCTACACACCTGGCTGGTGTGTATCCTACAGATCCACACCTCCTGCTGTCTCTACACACCTGGCTGTGTGGTATCTACCAGATCCACACCTCTCTGCTGTCTCTACACACCTGCGGTTGTGGTATCTACCAGATCTCAACACCTCCTGCTGTCTTCTACACCACCTGGCTGTGTGGTATCTACCAGATCCCACACCTCTCTGCTGTCTCTACCACACCTGGCTGGGTGTATCTTACCAGATCCACACCTCTCTGCTGTCTCTTACACACCTGCTGTGTGGTATCTACCAGATCCTCTCTGCTGTCTCGGCTTGTCTCTACACACCTGGCTGTGTTGGATCTACCAGAATCCACACCTCTCTGCTGTCCTACACCTGCTTGGTAATCACCATCCACACCTCTCTGCTGCTCACAACGTGTGTGGTATCTACCAGATCCACACCTCTCTGCTGTCTCTACACACCTGGCTTGGGTTGTAATTAATACCAGATCCACACCTCTCTGCTGTTCTCTACACACTGGCTGTGTGGATTCTACCAATCCACACCTCTCTGCGTCTCTACACACCTGGCGGGTGGATTACCAGATCCACACCTCTCTGCTGTGTCTCTACACACCTGGCTGTGTGGTATCTACCAGATCCACACCTCTCTGACTGTCTCTACACACCTGGCGGTTGTGGTAAATCTACAGATCCACACCTCTTCTGCTGTCTCTACACACCTGGGCTGGTTTGAGTCTACTCAATCACTCTCAGCAGTCTCACCACTGTGACTCATCAATCTCTTGAACTGTCTCTACTACGACACCTGCGTGTTATCTACCAGCCCACAGACTCTCTGCTACTCTACACACCTGCTTGTGTGGTATCACCAGATCCACACCTCTCTGCTGTCTCTACACACCTCGCTGTTAGTATCTACATCGATCACACCTCATTGTCTCTAACAACCTGCGCTGGTGTATCTACCAGATCCACAATCCTCTGCGGCTGGCTCTACCACACCTGCGGGTGGAATGTATGACCTGACCTAGCAGCAGCATCCACACCCCTGTCGTACTTATGAGTGAGCCTCAAGCAAAACGTCCTGTCCCGTCTGCCGGCCTGTGAATGACTGTCACATTGATTCTGCTGGCTTGGCACCAGGTCCCAGTATGGACACAGATGCGTTACAGCCTGGAACATCTACAACACACACACACACACACACACACACACACACACCACACACACACACACACACCACACACAGCAGCACACACCACACACACACGACACACACACACACACCACCCTCCCTCCCTCCCCCCTCCCTCCCTCCCGCCCTCCCTGTCCTTGGGCAGGACCGCCTCACGAACTCAGTGTCCAGAATCTACTCTGCTTGGAGGCTGCTAGAAGGAGCCCGTCATTTACGAGGAAGAAAACCAGATGAAAACAGGAAAAACAGAAACGAATCAC
>NW_019945138.1:7912-39205 GCF_002910315.2 Salvelinus sp. IW2-2015
ACCACCCACCGCTGCTCTACACGGTGTCAGGGGAATGTAGTGGGTCTGAACAGGGGAACCACCGGCTCACAGGGTGTCGCAGGGGCTCAGTGTGTCTGAACAGGGGACCACCACCGCTGTCTACAGGGTGTCAAGGCGACGTAGTGTGTCTGAACAGGGGGCACACCACCGCTGTCTACAGGGTGTCAAGGGACGTAGTGTGTCTGACAGGGGGACACCACCGCTGTCTACAGGGTGTCAAGGGACGTAGTGTGTCTGAACAGGGGCACACACCGACTCTGTCTACAGCACGCGTGTCAAGGGGACGTAGTGTGTCTGAACCAGGGGACACCACCGCTGTCTACAGGGTGTCAAGGGGACGTAGTGTGTCTGAACACGGGGGACACCACCGCTGTCTACAGGGTGTCAAGGGGACGTAGTGTGTCTGAACAGGGGGACACCACCGCTGTCTACAGGGTGTCAAAGGCGGACGTAGTGTGGTACTGAACAGGGGGACACCACTACATGGTGTCAAGGGGACGTAGTGTGTCTGAACAGGGGGAACACTGCTGTCTACAGGGTGTCAAGGGACGTAGTGTGTCTGAACAGGGCGACACCACCGCTGTCTACAGGGTGTCAAGGGGACGTAGTGTGTCTGAACAGGGGGACACCACCGCTGTCTACAGGGTGTCAAGGGGACGTAGTGGTCTGGAAAAGGGGGGACACCACCGCTGTCTACAGGGTGTCAAGGGGACGTAGTGTGTCTGAACAGGGGGACACCACCGCTGTCTAAGCGGTGTCAAGGGGACGTAGTGTGTCTGGACAGGGGGACACCACCGCTGTCTACAAGGGTGTCAAGGGGACGTAGTGTGTCTGAACAGGGGCGACCACCACCGCTTGTCTGACAGGGTGTGAAGGGGACGTAGTTGTGTCTGAACAGGGGGAACCACCGCTGTCTTACAGGGTGGTCAAGGGGACGTAGTGTGTCTGACAGCGGGACACCACCGCGTCTACAGGGTGTCAAGGGGACGTCAGTGTGGTCTGGACAGGGGGACACCACCGCTGGTCTACAGGGTGTCAAGGGGAGCTAGTGTGTCTGGGAAAGGGGCGACACCACCGCGCGTCGACAGGGTGTCAAGGGGACGTAGTGTGTCTGAAACAGGGGGACACCACCGCTGTCTACAGGGTGTCAAGGGGCTAGTGTGTCTGAACAGGGGACACCACCCTGTCTACAGGGTGTCAAGCGGACGTAGTGTGTCTGAACAGCGGGACAACCACCGCTGTCTACACGGTGTCAAGGGACGTAGTGTGTCTGAACAGGGGGACACCACGCTGTCTACAGGGTGTCAAGGGGACGTAGTGTGTCTGAACAGGGGGACACCACCGCTGTCCTACAGGGTGTCAAGGGGACGTAGTGTGTCCTGAACAGGGGGACACCACGCTGTCTACAGGCGCTGTCAAGGGGACGTAGTTGTCTGGGAGGGGGACACCACGCTGATCTACAGGGGTCAATGGGGATAGGCCAGTTACCAGTAGGCCTACGGTTGACCAGGGTAGGCCAGTGGACCACGGTAGCGCTATGACCAGTAGGCCAGCACCAGGTAGCGCAGTTACCAGGTAGGCCAGCTGACAGGTAGGCCAGGTTACCATGGTAGGTCAGTTGACTAGGTAGTTCCCCTTTGAGGAAATGATGCCTTAATTTCCTGATACTGTTGGTCGTCCTGTATGTGCAAGTGTATTATTCTGGAACACAGAGGCGACACACCACCGCGGTCTACAACAGCAGCGATCAGTCCACAACATCGGGGACTACGTAGTAGTGTTACTCGACAACAGCGAGGCGACACCACACACCGACTGCCATCATACACGCAGGCCTGTACAAACCACACACACACTACGCGGAACGTTAGCGACACAGCTGATCTCCTGACAAGAGGGGCACAGCACAAGCTGTCTGAGCGATCATCACGAGCCAGGTGTACGACAAGGAGGCCGCGAGACACCGTAACAGAGCTGATCCGTCCATGACGAGGACCAGAGACGAGGACAAGGACCCACAACGACACACGACTGTCTACACAAGCACAGTGGCGTACACAGCGGGCAACCCCGTACAAGTGCGATGTCACCCCCTGAACACAGGGACACACACAACAGCCGCATCACATACAGCGGCTCAGATCCAACACCACAGGAGGACGTACACCAGATCTGACTCCAGGCGCCGGAAGCACGGGGCAACAACCACCCTGATACCCACCCCAAGAGGCGATGTCGCGAAACGGACGGTTGTGTCTGGAACAGGGGGACACACCACCCCCTATGACGCATACGAGGGGGTGTGCAAAGCCGTAGGCCTGTGTGTGCTGGAACCCAGCGCGGGACACAAACCACTGTACTACAAGGAGGTCGCTCCAAAGACAGCCAGCGGCACAGACTCGAGAGGTGTCAATGCGTGAACAGGGGAGCCGGGACCGCCTCCGAATGCGGCCTACGACGCCTGTCCAAGCCGACGCTAGTGGTAGTGGCTGAATCGCGAGGGGGACCACCCCACCGGCCTCGCTACTACAGGAACGGTTCCAAGGGACGTCAGATGCTCCCTATGACCCAGGAGACAACGCACGCCGGCTGGCCGTAGCAGCAGCCTCCGTCACAAAGAGGGCAGCGCGGGCCAGCAGAGAAGCAGAAGGCGAAACCAAAGAAGTGCCGGCGCCGTGCCCGGTGTGCGTGCTGCGCGGACTGCCAGGCTACGGGCCAAGCCTAGACAATGCCAGCCGCATGGCTTGCTCCGACAGCCGGGGTGTACAAACGCAGGAGCCACACCGATAGTAGCCGTCTGAAACAGGGGACACGCACCCGCATGAATCTACAGAAAGGTGTGTCGCGAAGGGAGACACGTCGTGTGGTACTGGTACCATAGTCAACCACATGGGGCTGAGGACTTGACACACCGCATGTCATACCTGAGGAGGTTTAGTACTCTTCATAAGAGCATATCCACCTAGTCAGAGTGTGTTCTCGAACAGTGGGGTGCACAAACCACCGCTGTGGATCTGAATCATAACAGAGCGATATACATAGGGGGACGTTGGAGTGCTTGGGGCTCTGCGAGCAGGCGTGTGAGACACCCACTAGTGCTCGCGGGCATGACAGTGGGTCAACACATGATCTGAGAGTGAAGCCAAATGCGCAATGTATGTGCGTTCGGACTGACCAGCAGAGGCCGCCGAGGCTCCGGCTCCAACACGATGGCGACATGAATCAGGTGCTGGACGGCTTCAGCTGTCACCAGGGAGAATGAGCAGCGACACCTAACGAGAACCTTACGCTCAGGCGGCAGGTGCCGACAGCACCAGGCGACCGTTGGGTTCCCATCCTGACGGTAGCGTGGAGGATAGTAGTCATCGAGACATAACATGGTTGGGTGCACGAAACCGTCTGATCACGCATGCTGTTTCTACAGATCCACAATTCCATAGTTCTTTAGTGTGAATTAGTAGATGACTTATCATGCTAGTCAGGTTGAGGACACAAATGCGACTGTGTCACTTTCACTCTATCATTCTAACTAAGAGAAGAGTCTGCTAAGATGCTACAAAAAGTCTGGGATATTGCGTACTCTCGTGACTCGGGGTACTAGAGCGCCGCCTGACCACCGCTCGCGTGGCGCTACAAGAGTGGTGCGCGTGCGTCACCTCTCGAAGTGGAGCGTAGCTGATTTTCTCGTCTAATACTATCATGTTTCCATGCATCTAGACTACCTGACGGGATTCGAACCAGGGCACTGTAGTGAACTCTGATCGTTTCTTTGACATCTTGAGATTGTGTTACTCTTACTTCTGCCTTTGTAAGAACCTCATGGACAAGCACACTCGGTATACCTACGGATAATATGTGTTATAACAGCGGCATATCATTGTAATTAGTGATAGACAACCTATTCACAACCACAAAATCATGCATAGCATGTAGGTGTGGAATAACCGAATAAATGTTACTGATCAGATGTATGGTATTATCAGACTCATTGCTAGACAAAGAGCTCTGTCGATGTGAACGCAGTGCGCGTTCAGATCATGTCTCACATCACTCTACATGAGCAAGAGCACTCAATCAGTGATTCCTACAGATATGACATCTTACAGCTGGGTTATTCGGCTGGCTCTTCTTTAGTTTCGGGAGTTAGGATGGTAGCAGCAGCCACTGATGCTGCATCAGCCGGTGCAGATACAGTTGACTCCAGGCAATCTTAGAAACCGCATGATTTCAGAAGAGGGTACCCACCATGGTGTCTGATGACCGATTATGCGAGACAAATTGACTAGGATGCAATGTATAGGTCTTCGACTAAACAATTACAGCATGTAACTTCTCCCGAGTGGCGCAGAGGTCTAAGGCACTGCATCTCAGTGCAAGAAGTGTCACTACAGTCCCTGGTTCGAATCCCGTCTGTATCACACCTGGCTGTGATTGGGAATTCCATAGGGCGCCGCCACAATTGGCCCAGCGTTGTCAGGGGGTAGACCGTCACTGTAAATAAAGAATTTGTTCTTAGCTGACTTTCTTAGTTAAAATGAAGGTGAAAGTGCACCATTACACAGTATAGTTATTTAAAAAAAATTGGAATGGTCTGTATAAAGCATGTAAAACATTACCGATAACATTATGTTGTTTTCCACTATCAGGATGGAACAAGTACCTTCTGATCCGTAGGTAGGTTTTTATGTTCTATTCCTCTGGTGAAGTAACGTCCAGACCTGATTCAGTCCATTGTTGACCACTGCCCTCTGCTGGTCAGTCCAGAAGATTCATCATTTGGCTGATTCAGTCCATGTGTTGACACTGCCCTCTGCTGGTAAGTCCAGAAGATTCATCCAGTTGGTTATTCAGTCCATGTGTTGACACTGCCCTCTGCTGGTAAGTCCAGAAGATTCATCCAGTTGGTTTGATTCAGTCCATGTGTTGACACTGCCCTCTGCTGGTCAGTCCAGAAGATTCATCCATTTGGTTGATTCAGTCCATGTGTTGACACTGCCCTCTGCTGGTCAGTCCAGAAGATTCATCCATTGGTGAAACTGTCAAGCGGCCAAGACTGAGGAACAGCGAATTCAATTTGGTTTCCCCCTTCTGCTTCTCTGACTCGGAAAGAGAGAACCTGTCTGCCGGTCAGAAGAGAGTTGTATGTTTCTGTGCGTTTACATCGGAGGACGGCTCATAATAACGGCCGGAACGGAGCGAATGGAAGGAAACCATGGAAACCATGGAAACCAGGTGTCTGATGTATTGATACCATTCCACTGATCTGCCCAGCCGTTACCACGAGCCCTTCCTCCCTAATTAGGTGACAACAACCTTCCGGGTGCTGTGAGTGTGTCTGTGTGTCTGTGTGTGTGTCTGTCTGTGTGTCTGTGTGTCTGTCTGTCTGTCTGTCTGGTGGTCTGTGTGTGGTGTGTCTGTGTGTCTGCTGTGTGTCTGTCTGTCTGTCGTGTGTGTGTCTGTGTGTCTGTCTGTCTGTCTGTCTGTGGTCTATGTCTGTCTGTGTGTTGTGTGTGTGTGTGTGTGTGTGTGTGTGTGTGTGTGTGTGTTGTGTGTGTGTGTGTGGTGTGTGTGTGTGTTTATATATCACAAAGCACCACCACACATTACCTCAGAAATTAAGCATATCTCACAGGAAACTTACCTAGTCAACTGACACTGGAACCCTACATGGTCAACTGGCCTACCTGGTCAACTGGCCTACCCTGGTCAACTGGGCCTTACCTGGTCAACTGGCCTACCTGGTCAACTAGCCTACCTGGTCAACTGGCCTACCTGGTCAACACTAGCCTACTGGTCAAACTGGCCTACCCGTCAACTAGCCTCACCTGGTCAACTGGCCTACCTGGCTCAACCAGCCTACCTGGTCAACTGGCCTACCTCGGTCAACTAGCTACCCTTGGTCTACTGGACTACCGCGGTCAACCGGCCTACCTGGTCAACTGGCCTACCTGGTCAACTAGCCTACCTGGTTAACTGGCCTACCTGGTCAACCGGACTACCTGGACAACCGGCCTACCTGGTCAACTGGGTGGACTTTTCAGAAGTGGTTGATGGGGGGGCTGTCCTATCCCAGCGACAAGGTAATCCACAGAAATCATATCTATTGGCATTAGAGGAGTGGAGACACTGGCTGGAGGGCGCCAAGAACCCGTTCGTCATCCTCACCGACTATCGGAACCTGGAGTACATAYGGACAGCGAGGYGGCTGAACCCGCACCAAGCAAGGTGGGCCCTTTTATCACTAGAKTTGACTTCACTCTGACATATCGCCCAAGTTCTAAAAACACCAAAGCCGATGTCCCGTCTCTACGATTCAGGAAGAGGTTCCTGCCCTGAGTGCACCCATAATTCGGCCCTCTCTAGTCGTAGCCCCTGTGCTCTGGGACACAGATGTGGACATTCGCCAGGCCCTGCTTCCATATTATTTTTTTGTTTTGTTTGCAAATGCTAACAATTTTGTTCTCGAATTCAAAAGGTTTGCTTGATAATAAAGGCACAAAAGTAATTCCATAACAATTGTGATAAATTGAATATAGCGCTAACCCTCAATTCTGTATTGTGCAGGAATACTTGCTAAAAAACTGTTTGAATAGGGACATCGTTTAATGGCATTAAAAACGTGAAACAGTGATATTCAAATGACAATTTTAACTTTATAAAATCTTACAAAATCGGCCATCCTATTGATTATTTTACCAGAAAAAAATATGCGCATGTTTAGAATTTGCTGTTACCATAGAGATTTCACCAATCAATCATTCCAGAATGTGTTCTGCGGTATTGATCAATGAAGCCAATCACATCCACACAAAGACAACAGCAGCATCGTTGTTGTTACAAATCTTTAATAGGGAACATGTTTCTGATCTCAGCCTAATAAAAGCTGTGTTTTCAGAGTTGTTTTTGTCAATTCAATTCAGTCTATATAATACAACTGATTTTATATAAATAAAACTTTTATAACATAGAAAAATAAGAATATTCCAAAAGGCATTATTGTCTTCAACGACCTCTGTGTAAACTATTAAAATAACAACAATGTTTTTGAAACAACGAAATATATATTGTTGACATGTACAAGGTTGATAATAGTTAACAATAGTTATCATAATGAATTAAATGTGTTGTAGACTAATACATCCTATAATATAATAGGATATAAGTGAGTTTACTGTGAAACCAGCGGTCACTTTGGGAACTCTGTTGTCATAGCTACAGGGCCAGTCTGTGCTCCCTCACCCAGTGTCATGTTTGGAGTTGGTACGAGTGCAGACCGATCTGGGTCCAGGCTCCCCTAATCCCACAGTACCCTCATAGCCCCCCTCTCAGTGACGAGCCACCTTCAGGGCCGAGGTACCCTCATAGCCCCCCCTCTCAGCGACGGGCCACCTTCAGGGCCGAGGTACCCTCATAGCCCCCCCTCTCAGCGACGAGCCACCTTCAGAGCCGAGGGGTGAACGTTACAAATATCAAACCACTGTTCCTCCACCTTCCTGTGTGGCATCAGGCCGTTGCGTGGCAGCGACGGTCTCCTCCAGCGCTCTCTGCTCCTCCCCACCACCCTCCAGAACTGTGTCTCCTTGAAGAGAAAGACGGCGTTGTGTGTGTAGGAGAAGTAGGCGGCGTCTATGTTACCGCCCGGGTGGTCCCCAGACACTACTGCTGGGAACACAGCTGTGATCTTCCTTGGGAAGCCTGGGGCCAAGCGGTTGGCTGTCACGTCGAACACATACACCTGTTGGAACATATTTACGTGTTTAGATGACAGGAGGAGGAACAAAATAAAGAACCGTTGAAAAATGTCAAACGAGGCTGGTGATAAACGCACTAAACAACAAGATGGTAAATGATCCGTTTACCAAAACAAACAACTCCGATGGGGATTTTCTGCGGAACACAATATTTGAGTCGTGTTTTAACAACTGATTCAGGCAATTTTTTCCTCCACTTTTTCCACTTGGATATAATTGTGAAATATTAAAGGAGGAATGTTTAATCTCTGTGGAGGATGATGTAGCCCTTACTGAGCTGTTATTATGGAGAGATCTGCTGAGGAACATTTAAAATGTATCATTTATTTATTTAAAGTGCTTTTAAAATCACTAAACACTTTACATTTAAACAACAAAATCAAGCAGATAAATAAAAAACAAACAGGAAGGAGATTAATAAAGAACATAAAACATAAATCAACAATATTTGATGACATGTGTCATTAACATATTGTGGATTAGCCATATGTCATTAACAGATTGTGGATTAGCCATATGTCATTAACATATTGTTGATTAGCCATATGTCATTAACATATTGTTGATTAGCCATATGTCATTAACATATTGTTGATTAATGTTTTATGTTCTTTATTAATCTCCTTCCTGTTTGTTTTTCATTTATCTGCTTGATTTGTTAATGACATATGGCTAATCCACAATATGTTAATGACATATGGCTATGTTGGTAATCGCCACAATATGTAATCGACAATTATGAGGACTCATAATCATTACGATATTGTTAATGTATCTAGCTACTGGTTGTCTCAATCAGTCGTATACATATGTATCGTTGTATTCAAAGGTCTTAATCCAACTAATGAGTCGCTCAAATTACATAATGAGCTAATCAATGTCTGTGGAATAGCTCATATATTGATCAGTTGTACATCACATATATATGCTATGAAACATTATCGATATTTGTTCTCGAAACAATCTGTTGATGACATGGCTAGTCCACCAAGATCATATGTCAACTAATGATCATATATGAGACCATAGTACTTTACCAATTAATGGTTAGATGGAATAATGGCTTTTAATCCACGGATCCATGTTAATTGCACATACAGTGCTTAAATCATACAATCTTTTGTACTTAATTGGTAAATTGACCAATATGATTCCATCCTAAGAATCCGGATTACGCCACTACGGTAGGCAGTGATTAGCGCACCATTATGTGTTCCATGTAGCATCTGTGATTAGCCATATGTCATTACATCATTAATCTTGTTGATTTGCATGAACCTTCCTGTCATGTCACCGCTTCTACTCTTATTGTGCGATTTAGCCATGTCATTAACAGTTATTGCTTTGATTAGCCATATGTCCTATTTCCTTAATTGTTGATGATTCAACGAAGTCCTGTTAATGTTTCAAGCTAATTCCTACTAACATGATGTGTATGCTGATTATGACCGATGGCATGTCAATCTAACATTATTGTGTAATGAACTAACTGGCTGGCTAATATTCCTAGCAATCTTATGCTTATTATGACCTATATGTGCTGAGCATCACTAGAATCATGTCTAATGACATATGTGATGTTCCTAATTAGCATATTTTCAATGCGAATATGTTATGAACCCATATGGCTATGTCATCCTCATAATGTTAAATGTACTAATGTGACTCTTATCAGACATTTGAAGTGACCTAATGGTTAATAAATGTTTGTGTATAGCGTGGCTAATCCACAAAATGCTAATGATATGGCTAATCAACAAGATGTTAATGACATATGGCTAATCACAAGATGCTAATGACATATGGCTAATCAACATATGTTAATGACATATGGTTAATCCACAATATGTTAATGACATATGGCTAATCCACATCTGTTAATGACATATGGGCTCATCAAACAATTGTTAATGACATATGGCTCATCAACAATTGTTAATGACATATGGTTAAACCAAGATATGTTAATGACATTGGCTAATCAACAATATGTTAATTGACATATGCTCATCAACAATATGTTAATGACATATGTTAATCAACGATATGTTAATGACATGATGGTTATCAACGATATGTTAATGAATATGCTAATCCACAATATGTTATGACATATGGCTAATCACCATATGTTAATGACATATTGGCTAATCCACCATATGTTAATGACATATGGCTAATCAACAATTGTTAATGAATATGGCTTAATCAACAATATGTTAATGACATATGGTTAATCAACGATATGTTAATGACATAGGCTAATCAACAATATGTTAATGACATTGCTAATCCACAATGCTAATGACATATATGCTAATCACAGATGCTATGCATATGGCTAATCCACCATATGTTATGACATATGGCTAATCAGCCATATGTTAATGACATATGGCTAATCAACAATATGTTAATGACATATGGCTAATCACAATTGTTAATGAATATGGCTAATCAACAATATGTTAATGAATATGGCTAATCAACTATTTGAATACTATGGTAATCCACAATATGTAATGACATATGGTACACACAATATGTTAATGACATATGGCTAATCACAATATGTTAATGACATATGGCTAATCAACAATATGTTAATGACATATGGCTTAATCAACATTGTTAATGACATATGGCTAATCAACAATATGTTAATGACATATGGCTAATCACAATATGTTAATGACATATGGCTACACAACAATATGTTAATGACATATGGCAAATCCACATATGATATAATTGACATATGGCTAATCAACAATATGTTAATGACATATGGCTAATCCACAATATGTTAATGACATATGGTAATCAACAATTGTTTATGAATATGGCTAATCAACATATGTTAATTGACTATTGGCTAATCAAAATATGTTAATGAACATATGGCTAATCAACAATATGTTTAATGTATTACGGCCATCAACAAATGTTATGATATGGCTAATCAACAATATGTTAATGACATATTGGCAATCCACAATTGTTTTAATGACATATGGCTAATCCAAATATGTTAATGACATATGGGCTATCAACAATATGTTAATGACATTATGGCTAATCCACAATATGTTATGACTATGGCTAATCCACATATGTTATGACATATGGCAAATCCACAAATGATTAATGACATTGGCTAATCCACAAACATTTAATGACATATGGCTAATCACAATATGTTAATGACATATTGGCTAATCCACAATATGTTAATGACATATGCGTAATCCACAATATGTTAATGACATATGGCTAATCAACAATATGTTAATGACATATGGCTAATCCACAATATGTTAATGAACTTATGCTAATAACAATATGTTTATGACATATGGCTAACACAACAATATGTTAATGCATATGGCTACACAACAATATGTTAATGACATATGGCAATCCACAATATTGTTAATGACATATGGCAAATCAATTAATATGTTAATGACATATGGCTAATCAACAATATGTTAATGACATATGGCTAATCCACAATATTTATGACATTGGCTAATCCACAATATGTTAATGACATATGGCTAATCAACAATCTGGTAATGAATATGGCTAATCAACAATCTGGTAATGACATATGGCTAATCCACAAGATGTAATGACATATGGCTAATCCACAGATGTTAATGACATATGGCTAATCACAATATGTGATGACATATGGCTAATCCACAATATGTTATGACATATGGCTCATCAACATTCTTGTAATGACATATGGCTCATCAACACTATGTTAATGACATATGGCTCATCAACAATATGTTAATGACATATGGCTAATCAACAATATGTTAATGACATATGGCTAATCAACAATATTGTTAATGACATATGGCTAATTCACATATGTTAATGCATATGGCTACACAACAATATTTAATGACATATGGCAAATCCACAATATGTTAATGACATATGGCTAATCAACCAATATGTTAATGGAATTGGTAATCCACAATATGTAATGACATATGGGCAAATCAACAATATGTTATGACATATGGCTAATCAACAATATGTTATGACATATGGCTAATCAACAATATGTTATGACATATGGCTAATCAACATATGTTAATGGTATACGCCATCAACAGTTAATGACATATGGCTAATCAACAATATGTTAATACATGCAAATCACAATATGTTAATGACTATGGCTAATCCACAATATGTTAATG
This sequence comes from Salvelinus sp. IW2-2015, assembly GCF_002910315.2. Taxonomy (NCBI): domain Eukaryota; kingdom Metazoa; phylum Chordata; class Actinopteri; order Salmoniformes; family Salmonidae; genus Salvelinus; species Salvelinus sp. IW2-2015. Next base: position 19,908 of record NW_019945138.1, read on the forward strand.
ACATATGGCTAATCAAACAATATGTTAATGACATATGGCTAATCCACAATATGTTAATGACATATGGCTAATCCACAACATTGTTAATTGACATATGGCTAATCACAATATGTTAATGACATATGGCTAATCCACAATATGTTAATGACATTATGGCTATCCACAATATGTTAATGACTATGGCTAATCAACAATATGTTAATGACAATATGGCTAATCCACAATATGTTAATGACATATGGCTATCAACAATTGTTAATGACATATGGCTACACAACAATATGTTAATGACATATGGCTACAAACAATATGTTAATGACATATGGCAAATCCACAATATGTTAATGACATATGGGCAAATCAACAATATGTTAATGACATATGGCTAATCAACAATTGTTAATGACATATGGCTAATCCACAATATGTTAATCATATGGCTAATCCACAAATATGTTAATGACATATGGCTAATCAACATCTGGTATGACATATGGCTATCAACAATCTGGTAATGACATATGGCTAATCACAGATGTTAATGAAATATGGCTAATCACAAAATGTTAATGACATATGGCTAATCCACCAATATGTTGATGACATATGGCTAATCCACAATATGTTAATGACATATGGCTAATCCACAAGATGTTAATGACTTACATAAGTGCCCTTTGAAGAAGTAGATGTGGTAGTCCCTCCTGTCATAGAACGCTGTGTCTATAGGACTGGCACCCCTGGGAACCGTCAGAGATGAGTCTAGGGTAGAGGTGTCCTTCAGGGTCCACTGTCAACACCTGGTCATTGTCATCGTCATACCTCCAGTACTGGGTGCCTAGTGTACACGAGGGATATACATAAATATATTTTATTCAACTTCTATAGATATTTTATAACAGAGATAATTTCAAATAGATTTAAAAAAACGAAACTAACAAGATCAATTAAAACAGCATATGATAGAGTAGGTCTGGACTACGAATTTATTAGCCAGAGTTAACGTCAAGAGGAGACTCAAGCCTCCAATATATGAACCACAGTCAAGAGGGAGACTCAAGCTCAAGAGGATCCCAGTCAGAGGGAACTCAAGCTCTCTAACAGATGAGCCACAGTCAAGAGGAGACTCAAGCCTCCAACAGATGGAGCCACAGTCAAGGGGAGACTCAAGCCTCTAACAGATAGAGCCACGTCAGAGGGAGCTCAAGCCTCCAACAGATGGAGCCACAGTCAAGAGGGAGACTCAAGCCTCTACAGATGAGCCACCGTCAAGAGGGAGACTCAAGCTCCAACAGATGGAGCCACCGTCCAGAGGAGACTTCAAGCCCACAGATGGAGCACAGTCAAGAGGGGACTCAAGCCTCTAACAGATTGGGAGCCACAGTCAAGAGGGAACTCAAGCCTCTAACAGATAGAGCCACAGTCAAGGGGAGACTCAAGCCTTCAACAGATGGAGCCATAGTCAAGAGGAGACTCAAGCCTCAACAGATGGAGCCACAGTCAAGAGGGAGACTCAAGCCTCCAACAGATGGAGCCATAGTCAAGAGGAGACTCAAGCCTCCAACAGATGGAGCCCAGTCAAGAGGAGACTCAAGCCTCCAACAGATGGAGCCACAGTCAAGACAATTAGACAAACAAAATATACTGTTAAAATGTCCTTCCAGATCTGTGTGTGTTGAGAGAGAGAGAGAGAGAGAGAGAGAGAGAGAAGGCTTACTGTAGTCAGTCCATTACCTTTAAAAGAGTAGACAGCATCAGTGTTCCTGTTCCACACGTGAACACATGCGTCGACCCCGTCGGTGGGTATGCCGTGCCAGCCCATCTGAAGAGCACCGGGTCACCATAGCGGGTTCGGTTGGTCCTGTTCTCATACAGAGAGGGAATGATTTGACCCTTGCGATGAAGAACCATATACACTGCTCAAAAAAATAAAGGAACACTTAAAACACAATGTAACTCAAGTCAATCACACTTCTGTGGAATCAAACTGTCCATTAGAAGCAACACTGATTGATAATAAATTTCACATGCTGTTGTGCAATGGAATAGGACAAAGGTGGAATTAAGGCAATAGCAAGACACCCCAATAAAGGAGTGGTTTTCCAGGTGGTGACCACAGATCACTTCTCAGTTCCTGCTGTTCCTGGCTGATGTTTTGGTCACTTTTGAATGCTGGCGGTGCTCTCACTCTAGTGTGCATGAGCGGAGTCTACAACCCACACAAGTGGCTCAGGTAGTGCAGTTCATCCAGGATGGCACATCAATGCGAACTGTGGCAAGAAGGTTTGCTGGTGTTGTCAGCGTAGTGTCCAGAGCATGGAGGCGCTACCAGAGGACAGGCCAGTACATCAGGGACGTGGAGGAGGCCGTAGGAGGGCAAAACCCAGCAGCAGGACCGCTACCTCCGCCTTTGTGGCAAGGAGGAGCACTGCCAAGAGCCCTGCAAAATGACCTCCAGCAGGCCACCGCCCTCATGGAGTCTGTTTCTGACCGTTTGAGGCAGACAAATGCACATTTTGGCCTGCTGAGGTCATTTTGCAGGGCTCTGCGTGCTCCTCCTTGCACAAAGGCGGAGTAGCGGTTTTCTGCTGCTGGGTTGTTGCATCCTGGATGAGCTGCACTACCTGAGCCACTTGTGTGGGTTGTAGACTCCGTCTTCATGCTACCACTAGAGTGAGAGCACGCCAGCATTCAAAAGTGACCAAAACAGCCAGGAAGCATAGGAACTGAGAAGTGGTCTGTGGTCACACCTGCAGAACCACTCCTTTATATTGGGGGTGTCTGCTATTGCCTATATTTCCCCTTTTGTCTATTCCATTTGCACAACAGCATGTGAAATTTATTATCAATCAGTGTTGCTTCCTAAGTGGACAGTTTGATTTCACGAAGTGTGATTGACTTGGAGTTACATTGTGTTGTTAAGTGTTCCCTTTTATTTTTTTGAGCAGTGTATATATATATATAAATATTTCAACCTCTTTTCCATTCTTTTTATAATGATGATTTAGGAGTCTATCTCATTGTTTTCAAAATACACATATATAGTTGTTAGTCTGTAGGAATGAATTGACACACACCCAAAGTCGTTGAAGAGGTGCTGACGAACGGAAAGGTCAACTTTAACATTGTGATTATTGGCCATTTTTTACCTGTTCTCATAGAGCCAGTACCAGCCGTCCCTCATGAAGTAGGTGTTGAAACGAATCACCACCTCACGTACTGGGTACGCTCCTTCCTGATCCAGTCAAACACGGTGTTGAACTGGCCCTTAAAGTCCCTAGAGGGAAACAGACCAGACACTGTGAGGGAAACAGACCAGACAATGTGTTGAACTGGCCCTTACAGTCTTCTAGAGGGAAACAGACCAGACACTGTGTTGAACTGGCCCTTACAGTCCCCTAGAGGGAAACAGACCAGACACTGTGTTGAACTGGCCCTTACAGTCCCCTAGAGGGAAACAGACCAGAAACTTGTGTTGAACTGGCCCTTACAGTCCCCAAGAGGGAAACAGACCAGACACTGTGTTGAACTGGCCCTTACAGTCCCCTAGAGGGAACAGACCAGACACTGTGTTGAACTGGCCCTTACAGTCTTCTAGGAGGAAACAGACCAGACACTGTGTTTGAACTGGCCCTTACAGTCCCAAGAGGAGACCGACACTTGTGTTGAACTGGCCTTACAGTCCCAAGAGGGAAACAGACCAGACACTGTGTTGAACTGGCCCGCCATCTTTCTAGAGGGAAACAGACCAGACACTGTGTTGAACTGGCCCTTACAGTCTTCTAGAGGGAAACAGACCAGACACTGTGTTGAACTGGCCCTTACAGTCTTCTAGAGGGAACAGACCAGACACTGTGTTGAACTGCCCTTACAGTCCCTAGAGGGAAACAGACAGACCAAACTGTGTTGAACTGGCCCTTACAGTCCCCAAGAGGGAAAAAGACCAGACACTGGTGTTGAACTGGCCCTTACAGTCCCCAAGAGGGAAACAGACCAGACACTGTGTTGAACTGGCCCTTACAGTCTTCTAGAGGGAAACAGACCAGACACTGTGTTGAACTGGCCTTACAGTCCCCTAGAGGAAACAGACCAGACACTTTGTTGAACTGGCCCTTACATCCCTAGAGGAAACAGACCAGACACTGTGGGGAAACAGACCAGACAAACAGATGGAAGAGGAGTTGACAGATTGCAAGCCAGCCAGCCAGACAGATAGATGGTAGGCAGGTAGTATATTCCTATTTCGTCCACTAGGTGGTAATTGTTCACAACTTTCACATACAGTGTATCTCTCCTACCATAGAGGTGCTGTATGCCTTCCTGTCCATCCAGTGATCTCGAAGCCTGCTTCCTGGGGCAGGTAGCTGGGTTGCATAATGGAGCCAGTACTGTAGACGTGAGGCAGGCCCAGGACGTGGCCTATCTCATGCACTGCCACCTGACGGTGGAAAAACAACGGTAGAATTCAGGGTTCATTACATTTGGACTCATTTACAGGGCAATTAGGGTTAAGTACCTTGCTCAAGGGCACACCGGCAGATCTTTTCACCTCGTCGACTTGGGGACTAAAACCATTAACTTTTCGGTTACTGCCCAACCTCTAGGCTACTGATAGGCTCACTCAGCCTGAAGTTAACCACTAGGCTACCTGATAGTGCTCACTCAGCCCTGACAGTTTAACCACTAGGCACCTGATAGTTCTCACTCAGCCCTGCATTAACCACTAGGCTAACTGATAGTTCTCACTCAGCCCTGACAGTTAACCACTAGGCTACCTGATAGTGCTCACTCAGCCCTGACAGTTAACCCACTAGGCTACCTGATAGTTCTCACTCAGCCCTGACAGTTAACCACTAGGCTACCTGATAGTCTCACTCAGCCCTGCAGTTAACCACTAGGCTACCTGATAGTTGCTCACTCAGCCCTGACAGTTAACCACTAGGCTACCTGCTAGTCCTCACTTCAGCCATGACACTTAACCACTAGGCTACCTGATAGTGGCTCACTCAGCCCTGACAGTTAACACTAGGCTACCTGATAGTTCTCACTCAGCCCTGACAGTTAACACTAGGCTACCTGAATAGGTCTCACTTCAGCCCTGACTTAACCACTAGGCTACCTGATAGTGCTCACTCAGCCCTGACAGTTAACACTAGGCTACCTGATAGTCCTCACTCAGCCATGACACTTAACCACTAGGCTACCTGATAGTCTCACTCAGCCCTGACAGTTTAACCACTAGGCTACCTGATAGTTCTCACTCAGCCCTGACAGTTAAACCATAGCTACCTTGATAGTTCTCACTCAGCCATGACATTTAACCACTAGGCTACCTGATAGTTCTCACTCAGCCATGACATTTAACCACTAGGCTACCTCCTCCTGACATAGTGCTCACTCAGCCCTACATTTAACCACTAGGCACCTGCCTCCTACCTGATAGTTCTCACTGCCCTGACATTAACCACTAGGCTACCGATGTGCTCACTCAGCCTTGACAGTTATCCACTAGGCTATCATGGCCACTAGGCTACATGTCTCCTACCTGATAGTTCTCACTCAGCCATGACATTTAACCACTAGGCTACCTGTCCCCTACCTGATAGTGCTCACTCAGCCCTGACATTTATCCACTAGGCTACCTGATAGTGCTCACTCAGCCCTGACAGTTAACCACTAGGTTACCTGATAGTTCTCACTCAGCCCTGACATTTAACCACTAGGCTACCTGTCTCCTACCTGTTAGTTCTCACTCAGCCCTGAGGTTTTTTGGGTTTTATAATATTTACATGAATGTAGTTTGTCTTATAAATGAACGCAGGGAAGGCAGGCAGGTACAACATCAGATATTACAGATACCATCAGAATCAAAACATCCTGTCCCACACTCACTTTGAGCAGGCTGATCCCACTGCCAGTGTTCGGTGCAGTAAAATGTTCATCGTCATCAAAGTGAATGTCTCCCAGAAACCAGGCGTGAGCAAACTCTCGGCCAGTACCATCGAACTTCTGGTTGCATCCCAAGTGTCTCCCTGCACGGTTGAAACACAACGAAAAGGACACACTATCTATCGTCATTGCCTCTACTAAATGTAAACATATATTTTTTTTTTAAAGACCAATTTTCAGGGAAGATATAGTATAATGAAAGCCTGGTCCGTGATCTGTTTGTGCTGCCCTACCAGCTGGCAACAAGACAGCATATACAGGCCTGGAACCAGGCTAGAATAGATGCAATTTGTTCATAACATTCAATTCAACCCAAAGGTAATATTGTCTAAACCAAGGGATGTGAGACAAGCCTGGGAACCAGTCTGTTTTTGCTTACATTCCAGTCCTTGTACTCTGTGTCATTGCATTAGAGGGACTGGTAAGGATAGGTATGTTAGCAGAAACGGACTGGTACACAGGCTAATACGAGACCCACCTGTACCAAAACCCTTGTACTCTGTGTCATTGCATTACAGGGACTGGTAAGGATAGGTATGTTAGCAGAAACGGACTGGTACCCAGGCTAATACGAGACCCACCTGTGCCAAAACCCAGGCTGATGTCTACAAACTCCAGGGGAGAGGATGTGTCCTCTACAAACTCCAGAGGACACACCTCGCTCCACATCCTGAAGGCCAGGCTGATGATATGCCTCTGGTCCTGTATGGTCAGCTGACTGCTGTAACCCTCCCCTAGAAATTATTTTTAAAAGATATGCGAAGAAAAATATATAAAAATATATATACAAGGGACTCGACAGGACAAAGATGTCTGACTTCTACGCCATCTTGGATTCTAAAATGTAATCCTCCCCTATCAGCCTCATAGTAATCCTCCCCGATCAGCCTCATAGTAACCCTCACCTATCAGCCTCATAGTAACCCTCACCTATCAGCCTCATAGTAACCCTCACCTATCAGCGTCATAGTAACCCTTACCTATCAGCCTCATAGTAACCCTCACCTATCAGCCGCATCGTAACCCTCAACCTATCAACCTATCAGCCTCATAGTAACCCTCGCCTATCAGCCTCATAGTATCCTCACCTATCAGCCTCATAGTAACACCTCATCCTATCAGCCTCAATAGTAACCTCACCTATCAGCCTCAAAAGTCAACCCGTCACTATCAGCCTCATAGTAACCTTACCTATCAGCCTCATAGTAACCTCACCTATCAGCCTCAATAGTAACTCTCACCTATCAGCCTCAAAGCAACCCTCACCTATCAGCCTCATAGTAATCCTTACCTATCAGCTCATAGTAAACCCTCACTTATCAGCCTCATAGTAACACTCACCTATCAGCCTCATAGTAACCCTCACCTATCAGTCTCATAGCAACCCTCATCTATCAGCCTCATAGTAACACTCACCTATCAGCCTCATAGTAACCCTCGCCTATCAGCCGCATAGTAACCCTCGCCTATCAGCCTCAAGTAACCCTCACCTATCAGCCTCGTAGTAACCCTCACTATCAGTCTCATAGAACCCTCACCTCATCAGCTCATAGTAACCCTCACTATCAGCCTCATAGTACCTTACCTATCAGCCTCATAGTAACCCTCACCTATCAGCCCTCATAGTAACTCTCAACCTACCACCTCATAGTAACCCTTACTAGCAGCCTCATAGTAACCCTCAACTATCAGCATCATAGTAACCCTCACCTATCAGCCTCATAGTAACCCTCACCTATCACCTCATAGTAACCCTCACCTATCACCTCATAGTAACCTCCTACCAGCCTCATAGTAACCCTTACCTATCAGCCTCATAGTAACCAACCTATCAGTCTCATAGTAACCTTACCTATCAGCTCATAGTAACTCACCTATCAGCTCATAGTAACCTCACTATCACCTCATAGTAACCCTACCTATCAGCTCATAGTAACCCTCACCTATCAGCCTCATAGTAACCCTTCCCAACGTATCACGCCTCATAGTAACCTTACCTATCAGCCTCATAGTAACCCTTACACTATCAGCCTCATATTAACCTTAACCTATCAGCCTCATAGTAACTCTCACCTATCAGCCTCATAGTAACCCTCACCTATCAGCCTCATAGTAACTTCTACCTATCAGCCTCATAGTAACCCTCACCTATCAGCCTCATAGTAACTCTCACCTATGCAGCCTCCACTTCAGCACCATTTTGGAGAATGCCAATGTTTCCGCCTGCACGTTTCCCCACATGTCTCTTCTGCCTCCGCTTAGACAGCAGTGAGGCCATGCGGTTCTGATGCTGATGAGGTCTGTCATTAGCAGTGGTAGGAGGAGGGCTCTGATGAGGTCTGTCAGTAGCAGTGGTAGGAGGAGGCCTCTGATGAGGTCTATCATAGCAGTGGTAGAGGGTCTGATGAGGTCTTCAGTAGCAGTGGTAGGAGGAGGGGTCTGATGAGGTCTATCAGTAGCAGTGGTAGGAGGAGGGCTCCGATGAGGTCTATCAGTAGCAGTGGTAGGAGGAGGGCTCTGATGAGGTCTATCAGATAGCAGTGGTAGGAGGAGGGCTCTGATGAGGTCTGTCAGTAGCAGTGGTAGGAAGAGGGTTCCGATGAGGTCAGTCAGTAGCAGTGGTAGGAGGAGGGCTCCGATGAGAACTATCAGTAGTCGTGGTAGGAAGAGGGTTCCGATGAGGTCTATCAGTAGCAGTGGTAGAGGAGGGCTCCGATGAGGTCTATCAGTAGCAGTGGTAGGAAGAGGGCTCTGATGAGGTCTATCAGTAGCAGTGGTAGGAAGAGGGCTCTGATGAGGTCTGTCAGTAGCAGTGGTAGGAAGAGGGCTCTGATGAGGTCTGTCAGTAGCAATGGTAGGAGGAGGGCTCTGATGAGTCTGTCAGTAGCAGTGGTAGGAGGAGGGCTCTGATGAGGTCTGTCAGTAGCAGTGGTAGGAAGAGGGCTCTGATGAGGTCTGTCAGTAGCAGTGGTAGGAGGGCTCTGATGAGGCTATCAGTAGCAGTGGTAGGAGGAGGGCTCTGATGAGGTCTATCAGTAGCAGTGGTAGGAGGAGGGCTCTGATGAGGTCTGTCAGTAGCAGTGGTAGGAAGAGGACTCTGATGAGGTCTATCAGTAGCAGTGGTAGAGGAGGGCTCTGATGAGGTCTGTCAGTAGCAGTGGTAGGAGGACAGCTCTGATGAGGTCTGTCAATAGCAGTGGTAGGAAGAGGGCTCTGATGAGGTCTGTCAGTAGCAGTGGTAGAGGAGGACTCTGATGAGGTCTGTCAGTAGCATGGTAGGAGGAGGACTCTGATGGAGGTCTGCCGTAGCAGTGGTAGGAAGAGGGGTCTGATGAGGTCTGTCAGTAGCAGTGGTAGGAGGGCGGCTCTGATGAGGTCTATCAGTAGCAGTGGTAGGAGGAGGGCTCTGATGAGGTCTGTCAGTAGCAGTGGTAGGAGGAGGACACTGATGAGGTCTGTCAGTAGCAGTGGTAGGAGGAGGGCTTCTGATGAGGTCTGTCAGTAGCAGTGGTAGGAGGAGACACACTGATGAGGTCTGTCAGTAGCAGTGGTAGGAAGAGGGCTCTGATGAGGTCTGTCAGGAGCAGTGGTAGAGGGGCGGCTCTGATGAGGTCTATCAGTAGCAGTGGTAGGAGGGCGGCTCTGATGAGGTCTATCAGTAGCAGTGGTAGGAAGAGGGCTCTGATGAGGTCTGTCAGTAGCAGTGGTAGGAGGAGGGCTCTGATGAGGTCTGTCAGTAGCAGTGGTAGGAGGAGGGCTCAGATGAGGTCTGTCAGTAGCAGTGGTAGGAGGAGGGCTCAGATGAGGTCTGTCAGTAGCAGTGGTAGTTGGAGGGCTCTGATGAGGTCTGTCAGTAGCAGTGGAGGAGGAAGGCTCTGATGAGGTCTGTCAGTAGCAGTGAGTAGAAGGGCTCTGATGAGGTCTATCAGTAGCAGTGGTAGAAGAGGGCTCTGATGAGGTCTATCAGTAGCAGTGGTAGGAAGAGGGCTCTGATGAGTCTAGTCAGTAGCAGTGGTAGGAAGAGGGCTCCGATGAGGTCTGTCAGTTAGCAGTGGTAGGAAGAGGGTTCCGATGAGGTCTGTCAGTAGCAGTGGTAGGAGAGGCTCTGACGCTGATGAGGTCTGTCAGTAGCAGTGTGAGGAGGAGGCTCTGATGAGGTCTGTCAGTAGCAGTGGTAGGAAGAGGCTCCGATGAGGTCTGTCAGTAGCAGTGGTAGGAAGAGGGTTCCGATGAGGTCTGTCAGTAGCAGTGGTAGGAGGGCTCTGACGCTGATGAGTCGGTCAGTAGCAGTGGTAGGAGGAGGTCTCCGATGAGGTGTCAGTAGCAGTGGTAGAAAGAGGGCTTTGATGAGGTCTATCAGTAGCAGTGGTAGGAAGAGGGCTCTGATGAGGTCTGTCAGTAGCAGTGGTAGGAGGAGGGCTCTGATGAGGTCTGTCAGTAGCAGTGGTAGGAGGAGGACTCTGATGAGGTCTATCAGTAGCAGTGTAGGAGGATGACTCTGATGAGGTCTGTCAGTAGCAGTGGTAGGAAGAGGGCTCTGATGAGGTCTGTCAGTAGAGTGGTAGGAAGAGGGCTCTGATGAGGTCTGTCAGTAGCAGTGGTATGAGGAGGACTATGAGAGGTCTATCAGTAGCAGTGGTAGGAGGAGGACTCTGATGAGGTCTATCAGATAGCAGTGGTAGGAGGAGGAATCTGATGGTTGTCAGTGAGTGGTAAAGAGGCTCCATGAGGTCTGTAGTAGCAGTGGTAGGAAGAGGGCTCTGATGAGGTCTGTCAGTAGCAGTGGTATGAGGAGGACTATGATGAGGTCTATCAGTAGCAGTGGTAGGAGGAGGCTCTGATGAGGTCACAGTAGCAGTGGTAGGAAGAGGGTTCCGATGAGTCTGTCAGTAGCAGTGGTAGTAAGAGGGCTCTGATGAGGTCTGTCATTAGCAGTGGTAGTAGGAGGGCTCTGATGAGGTCTGTCAGTAGCAGTGTAGGAAGAGGGCTCTGATGAGGTCTATCGGTAGCAGTGGTAGGAGGGGTCTGATGAGGTCTGTCAGTAGCAGTGGTAGGAAGAGGGCTCTGATGAGGTCTGTCAGTAGCAGTGGTAGGAAGAGGGCTCAGATGAGGTCTGTCAGCAGCAGTGGTAGGAGGAGGGTCTGATGAGGTCTGTCAGTAGCAGTGGTAGGAAGAGGGCTCAGATGAGGTCTGTCAGCAGCAGTGGTAGGAGGAGGACTCTGATGAGGTCTATCGTGCAGTGGTAGGAGGAGGCCTGTGAGGTCATCAGTAGCAGTGTAGGGTTGTTCACTGTGTGACTGTGTGTGTTGCTGTTATTCCCTGTGCTGTTTATAGCAGAACCATTGAGAGTATCACCTACTGGGTCGTAGTATTCTGTGTGCTACTGGCAGTATATCATCTTTGTAGGTACTAACAGGCTATTAAACGTGTCACTGATGTATTGTCAGTCTTGTATAGTTCCATTAGTGCATTAGAAAGGGCAGTGAATATGCTATTGTCCCCTGTGTAATCAGTAGCAGAGCCATTTAAACACCACTGAATGTTTTGTTAGGTATTCTGAGGTGTCTGTGTCTTAGTAGCGAGGTTCTGTGTTCTTAGTTAGCGAGTGTCTGTGTTCTTAGTTAGCGAGGTGTCTGTGTTCTTAGTTAGCGAGGTGGCTGTGTTCTTAGTTAGCGAGGTGTCTGTGTTCTTAGTTAGCGAGGTGGCTGTGTCTTAGTTAGGAGGTGTCTGTGTCTTAGTTAGCGAGTGGCTGTGTTCTTAGTTAGCGAGGTGGCTGTGTTCTTAGTTGCGAGGTGTCTGTGTCTTAGTTAGTGAGGTGTCTGTGTTCTTAGTTAGCGAGGTGTGTTTACTAGTTAGCAGGTGCTGTGTTCTTAGTTAGCGATGGTGGCTGTGTTTCTTAGTTAGCGAGGTGGCTGTGTTCTTAGTTAGCGAGGTGGCTGTGTCTTAGTTAGCGAGGTGGCTGTGTTCTAGTTAGCGAGGTGGCTGTGTTCTTAGTTAGCGAGGTGGCTGTGTTCTTAGTTAGCGAGGTGGCTGTGTTTCTTAGTTAGCGAGGTGTCTGTGTTCTTAGTTAGCGAGGTGGCTGTGTTCTTAGTTAGCGAGGTGGCTGTGTTCTTAGTTAGCGAGGTGGCTGTGTTCTTAGTTAGCGAGGTGTCTGTGTTCTTAGTTAGCGAGGTGTCTGTGTTCTTAGTTAGCGAGTGGCTGTTTCTTAGTTAGCGAGGTGGCTGTGTTCTTAGTTAGCGAGGTGTCTGTGTTCTTAGTTAGCGAGGTGTCTGTGTTCTTAGTTAGCGAGGTGCTGTGTTCTTAGTTAGCGAGGGGTCTGTGTTCTTAGTTAGCGAGGTGTCTGTGTTCTTAGTTAGCGAGGTGTCTGTGTTGATTCCAAGTGCTGAGTTGGTGGAGTTGTGTACTTCATCAGTAGCATCATCAGTCTCCTTATCCGGACCCCACACCGAGGCTTGTTCCATGGCAGCCTGGGTGCGTCATCAAAACAGCCCTGTGACAGACAGGCCGGACACCTTCTGGAACTCTCTGAGAGCTGAGATGAAGGCTTGGCTTTCAGTGGGATTTGGAGAGTCGTCATCATCATCGTCATCAGTCTCTGCACGTGACGATGAGTCTCCCTCCTGTATCCCAGATAGGTCTTCCTCGCCAGGAAAGTCTTCATCGTTAGAAAGGCCTGTTGATTCTTCAAACTGGAGCTCTCCCAGTTCACTGGTCTTATGAAGCCATACCTTGAGAGAAAAGAGCTGGAAATATGGCATGTGGTTAAAACAGCTTGTAGAACAAACACCTATAGAACATCGTACAGGTAATGGTGTAACAACCTAGTCTGGGTACCAGTCTGTTTAGATAACATTCCTCTAGTCTGGGTACCAGTCTGTTTAGATAACATTCCTCTAGTCTGGGTACCATCCTCTAGTCTGGTACCAGTCTCTAGTCTGGGTACCAGTCCTGTTAGAAACATCCTCTAGTCTGGGTACCAGTCTGTTTAGATAACATTCCTCTAGTCTGGGTACCAGTCCTCTAGTCTGGGTACCAGTCTGTTTAGATAACATTCCTCTAGTCTGGGTACCAGTCCTCTAGTCTGGGTACCAGTCCTCTAGTCTGGGTACCAGTCGTTAGATAACATCCTCTAGTCTGGGTACCAGTCCTCTAGTCGGGTACCATCTCTAGTCTGGTACCAGTCCTCTAGTCTGGGTACAGGTGTTTAGTAACATTCCTCTAGCTGGTACCAGTCCTCTAGTCTGGGTACCAGTCCTCTAGTCTGGGTACCAGTCTGTTAGATAACATCCCTAGTCTGGGTACCAGTCCTCTAGTCTGGGTACCAGTCTGTTTAGATAACATTCCTCTAGTCTGGGACCAGTCCTCTAGTCTGGGTACCAGTCTGTTTAGATAACATTCCTCTAGTCTGGGTACCAGTCCTCTAGTCTGGGTACCAGTCTGTTTAGATAACATTCCTTAGTCTGGGTACCAGTCCTCTAGTCTGGTACCAGTCCTAGTCTGGTACCAGTCTGTTTAGATAACATTCCTCTAGTCTGGGTACCAGTTCCTAGTCTGGGTACCAGTCCTCTAGTCTGGGTACCAGTCTCTAGTCTGGGTACCAGTCTGTTTAGATAACATTCCACTAGTCTGGTTACCAGTCTGTTTAGATAACATTCCTCTAGTCTGGGTACCAGTCCTCTAGTCTGGGTACCAGTCTGTTTAGATAACATTCCTCTAGTCTGGGTACCAGTCCTCTAGTCTGGGTACCAGTCTGTTTAGATAACATTCTCTAGTCTGGGTACCAGTCTGTTTAGATAACATTCCACTAGTCTGGGTACCAGTCCTCTAGTCTGGGTACCAGTCCTCTAGTCTGGGTACCAGTCTGTTTAGAATAACATTCCTCTAGTCTGGGTACCAGTCCTCTAGTCTGGGTACCAGTCCTCTAGTCTGGGTACCAGTCTGTTTAGATAACATTCCTCTAGTCTGGGTACCAGTCCTCTAGTCTGGGTACCAGTCCTCTAGTCTGGGTACCAGTCCTCTAGTCTGGGTACCAGTCTGTTTAGATAACATTCCAACTAGTCTGGTTACCAGTCTGTTTAGATAACATTCCTCTAGTCTGGGTACCAGTCCTCTAGTCTGGGTACCAGTCTGTGTTAGCAACCATTCCACTAGTCTGGGTACCAGTCCTCTAGTCTGGGTACCAGTCTGTTTAGATAATATTCCACTAGTCTGGCTTCCAGTCTAGGATGATCTACTTCCTATCCAGATCCAGAGGGTCTGATGCAGTCGCTAGAGGAGCTGGATTACCTCGCGGCATTGGACGACAATGGGAACCTATCAGAGATCGGGATCATAATCTCTGAGTTGCCATTGGACGCTCAGATGGCCAAGGCTCTGCTGGCGTCCTGTGAGTTTGATTGTGTGAACGAGGTGGTGACCATCGCAGCTATGCTATTGTAACAGTATAACTTTAAACCGTCCCCTCGTCCCGACACGGTCGCGAACCAGGGACCTTCTGCACACATCAACGGTCGCCCACGAAGCATCGTTACCCATCACTCCACAAAGGCCAAGGCCCTTGCAGAGCAAGGGGCAACACTACTAGTAGGTATCAGAGCAAGTGACGTAACTGATTGAAACGCTACTAGCGCGTACCCGCTAACTAGCTAGCCATTTCACATCCGTTACACTATCAGGTATGTAGTTTCCACTCTGACAGCCTTTGGCCCATTTTAGTTAAGATTTTATTTGATTCACTCAGGGTGGATTGCACCAACATGGATTAACTCTTAAACTGGGTTTAATCAAGGTTTATCTAGTCATGTTGTTGTACTGAACTTTAAACCTCGTTTTCAATAATCATAGTTCAATATAATCCTTCTTCTACACTAAATTTAATTTAGAACTCAAACCAAGATCACATTTAATCTTGTTCCTTCATTGTTTTAAAAACGATTTTAAATTCAGTTTTGGGATTAAATCTAAACTGCCACTGGAGGAGCTTTAGATTAATCAAATATCAGGGTAAATCATTTTGTATGTCCTTTATTTTCTTTGTGATTAACAATTTTATCTCCTGTGGTTTATCATGTTCATTAAACTCAACTATCCAGCTAAATCATTTGACAGAAAAGTGCAATTAATTTCATCCTCAAGTGAAAAGTCACTTTGCTGGCTAGCTAGTAATGACCAGTGCTGGTTTGTTTCCATAGAATTACAACATATTGCTATGGTGAATCCATTAGGACACTTGTCACTGATCATAGTTTAGTGATTTAACCTTAGATTAACTAATCCAGTTTTAAAATGAAGTGGTGTAACACTCTGATGAATTTTAAACCTAGATTTACAAAATCTAGTTTAGGTCTAATCTAAAATGGATTTAAACCATGTTGGTGGAGCACCCCCTCCGTGTCTTGTAATGGGGTTAAACCCTCACGCTTATGTTTACATCCATAACGCCTTTATAACCGCTACTGAATACATTAGAATATCCATCATAAACTGTCTTAACCATTATGGACAACTTTACCGGCATCTCTGACCTTTTGAATGTATAATCTGCCAGACAGTATAATCTGCCATATGTTGAATAGCTGAACATCATATTTGCACCTAATAAAATACTGATCACTTGGAGAGAGAGAGAAAAAAGTTTTACCTCTGCAGTATCCTTGTCTGTTATGAACTCAGCCTGGTGAGAGGAGGGGATCTGTAGATCGGAATGATCCCGACTGTGGAAGAGTTTCTCTGCATCAGTGGAGCCAATGCTGGTCAACAATAATACATTTATCAGCTGGAGTAAAGTCAGCATCGTGGGTTGTTGCGGTGTGTCTTGACACGGGTCAGTTTGCTGGGAGGGAGAGAGAGATAATGACCCACTGAAGAGCGAATCTTGTCCTCAACCAAKATGTAAAGGCTCWTTTCCAAAGTTACGCCCTTTTAACGTGACACACTTTGAAGTTTTACAGAGTATCGACACTTCAATAAAGTACCTTTGACTCGCAATACGCACTCAGCTGTGAAAGGTAAACATCTKTTCTATTTAAAGCGGCTGCTAAATAAAATGTCGGCCAAATGTGTGACTAACGCTTCACTGGTTACTAATGGATACTGGTTACTAATGGATACGGGGCGGTTTTAACTGTTGGCCTTTCATCTCCGACAGTCAAGGGCGGGAAAATAGCCACGCGACTCCCGCCCAGGAACACACCTGTTTGGAACGCATGGCGCGCGTCTCTCCCTCCAGCTGGATTTATTCTGTTTAAAAAAAAAACGGCCATAAATAAAATCAATTATCACCATTTCAACATATTGTTAAAGCCATACATTAATTGTTCACTATTTAATTTTCAATAATTAAATGAATCATGCTCAATGTGTGCTCATTTTTCATATATATATATATATATATTTATTTATCATTTATTTAACTAGGCAAGTCAGAAGAAATTCTTGTTTACAATGACGGCCTACCGGGGAACAGTGGTTTAACTACCTTGTTCAGGGGCAGAAGACAGATTTTTACTTTGTCTGCTAGGAGATTTGACACTAACCACTAGGCTTCCTGCCTAGAGTGGCACAATAAAATAATCGTTTCAATGTTTTACCATAAAAACAATACTTCCATCAGCTCAGTGTATTCACAWGTTTATAAGAGCATGATTTGATACATTCAGTGTCAACAAATAGGCATAAAGCATTACAATATCTMGTGCACAACAACACATGACAATATAATAAATATACAGATGGTTAACGGGATCAAAATATGACATAAAAAGCCACAAATAATAGCAAATACTTCACAGAGATAAAMCAATCCCAAAGAATGCAATAGCACAATCCATTTCACAGAGGTTGATTGAGAAAGTGATGGGGGACGGATCACGTTMTCAGGTTGGTTTGTGGTCTGTCTCGTCAGTCTGTCACTGTAGAGCCTTTGCTATCCCTGTGGCTAGGTGCTCAGCTGTAGGTTTGTCTGCMGAGCAGCTGACCGATAGCCCCTCTGCTGTCATGGCATCTGCTGTGGTGGGTCCTATGGCTGCAAACTGGAAGACAACACAACATTAAGTTCAATTGTATTGGCAGTATAGCATCACAAGCTCAAAGAAGATATCCGCAGTCACTTAAAGTTACATCGGAAATAAAATAGGAATGTTTTTTTTACCTTGATCTGCTTAAGTTGTTSACCTGACAGTCTTCTCACCGTTTCCAAACAGAACTTGACTCCCGACGGGCTGAAGAAAGCAATGCTGGCTGGAACACCCTGTGTGTGGACAGAGCCCCAAACCATGAGTGTATACCTGTTTCTGAACGATAACAACATCACAACGGATATATGGGATAGTGTTTTGAGGGGAAAAGTCCCGCTTGTCGACGCTTCCTGTACCTGCTCTGTAAAATGGTTCTTTAGGTTCTTCTCCAGGTCAGGATGTTGAGATGTCTGATAAACCATCAGTGTGTCTAGAGGAACTCCTAAATTAAAAATAAAAAAAACAGGAAATGAATGTCACCTATGGTATTATATACTACCTTGTAAATAGTACAGTATTCATGGGTATTAAAAAATATTAGTTATAATTTATTTTAGTAAGTCATAATAGAGGAAGCTTACCGTTTTCCCTCAAAGCAGTAGGTAAAACGTCTCTTTTAATGGAACCACAGGGGAAGAGAAGTGGTAATATGTTGGTGTCCTCTCCTATATCGAGCCAGAATGTAGCTAATGTTAGCTAGCTCAATATAAAACACAGTATGCAACAATTTCAAAGATTTTACTGAGTTACAGTTCATAAAACGAAATCAGTCAATTGAAATAAATTAATCTATGGATTTCACATAACTGGGAATACAGATATGCATCTGTTGGTCGCAGATACCTTTAAAAAAAATGTTAGTGGCGTGGATCAGAAAACCAGTCAGTATCTGGTGTGACCACCATTTGCCTCATGCAGTGTGACACATCTCCTTCACATGGAGTTGATCAGGCTGTTGATTGTGGCTGTGGAATGTTGTCCCACTTCTCTTCAATGGCTGTGTGAAGTTGCTGGATATTTGTGGGAACTGGAACACGCTGTCATACACAACGATCCAGAGCATCCCAAACATGCTCAAACGGGTGTCATGTCTGGTGAGTATGGACGTCATGGAAGAACTGGGACATTTTCAGCTTCCAGGAATTGTGTACAGATCCTTGCGACATGGGGCTGTGCATTATCATGCTGAAACATGAGGTGATGTTGATTGATGAATGGCTTGACAAATGGGCCTCAGGATCTCGTCACGGTATCTCTGTGCATTCAAATTTCCATCGATAAAATGCAATTGTGTTCGTTGTCCGTAGTTTATGCCTGCCCATACCATAACCCCACCGTCACCATGAGACACTCTGTTCACAACGTTGACATCAGCAAACTGCTCGCRCACACAACGCTGTCTGCCATCTGCCCGGTACAGTTGAAACCGGGATTCATCCGTGAAGAGAACACTTCTCCAGGGTGCCAGTGGCCCTCGGACGTGAGCATTTTCCCACTGAAGTCAGTTACGACGCCAAACTGCAGTCAAGACAAGACCCTGGTGAGGATAACGTGCACGCAGATGAGCTTGTGAGGCCGGTTGGACGTACTGCCAAATTCTCGAAAACAACACTGGAGGCGGCTTATGGTAGAGAAATTAACATTCAATTATCTGGCAACAGCTCTGGTGGACATTCCTGCAGTCAGTATGCCAATTGCACGTTCCCTCAAAACTTGAGACATCTGTGGCATTGTGCTGTGTGACAAAACTGGGTTATCGTGGCAACAGAACAATGTTCACTAACAGGGATGTAAACAAATGTGTGCCCAAAATTTGAGAGAAATAAGCTTTTTGTGCGTTTGGAAAATGTCTCGGATCTTTTATTACAACTCATGAAACGTGGGACCAACACTTGGCATGTTGCGTTTATATTGCTGTTCAGTGTAGTTGCGTTTAAAAAGGTAAATGACTGTCGTACGTTGAAGGATGAGGCGGGAGAGAACGTCTGCAGTCCCAGTGTCCTCTCCCAGGGGGATCAGACCTAGGTTTTCCACTACGGAAGAAAAACAGACAACTGATTACTGAAATACAATACCAAACAGAAACCTACTTTTCATCTTATGAGGATCTTTTATTCAATATGAAACGTGGGACCACACTTGCATGTTGCGTTTATATTGTTGTTCAGTGTAGTTTAAAAAGGTAAATGACTGTCGTACGTTGAAGGATGAGGCGGAGAGAACGTCTGAGTCCCAGTGTCCTCTCCCAGGGGGATCAGCCTAGGTTTTCCACTACGGAAGAAAACAGACAACTGATTACTGAAATACAATACCAAACAGAAACCTACTTTTCAT
>NW_019945138.1:40929-50695 GCF_002910315.2 Salvelinus sp. IW2-2015
CATTAATACATTAGTAGTTTATGATATTAATACATACAGTAGTTTATGATATTAATACATTAGTAGTTTATGACATTAATACATTAGTAGTTTATGACATTAATACATTAGTAGTTTATGATTACTTATTTATGATATAATACATTAGTAGTTTATGACATTAATACATAGTAGTTTAGACATAATACATTAGTAGTTTATGAATTAATACATTAGTAGTTTATGATATTAATACATTAGTAGTTTATGACATTAATACATTAGTAGTTTATGATATTAATACATTAGTAGTTATGACTTAATACATTAGTAGCCATTATGCTACCAGGAATGAACACCCTATACATTCGAAGAACGTGTTTGGTGCAGGTAAAGTTCAACACACTCAAACTTTAACGTTTCAGCTAACAGAACAACCCTGTAAATTCCTTCCCAATAATCAGAGGTAAACGGAAAAGTACAGACAACAAGATCGTATTGCACCTGCCACCTGCCCTCTATAAAGACAGGCAACAAAATGTCAGTAAACTGTCGCTTGTGGAAAAGTTCTTTCCAGCTGACTGCAGGCTAGTGGTAACATGGTTGACACGTTACTGTGACATCCAGGTGCCTGCCATCACTATATCTAGTACCATCTCATTAAAGGCCCACTCTGTGATATTTACAGCTTCTTTTTTTAAATTACCACTCAGTTGCCAGTTTATTAGGTACGCCATCCCGTTCACAAAAATGGTTCTCTCCTACAGACAGTGAGTCACGTGGCCGTGGCTTGCTATAGAAAGCAGGCAGCCAGGCGTCGAGGCTTTCAGTTACTGTTCGATGAACGTTAGAGTGGGAAAAACAAGTTGCCTAAACGACTTTGAGCGTGTAATGGTCGTTGGTGCCAAGACGCGCCGGTTCCAGCATCTCAGAAACGGCCGCCCTCCTGGGCATTTCACGCACTACAGTGACTAAGGTTTAGCGACAATGGTACAACAAACAAACAACATCCAGTCCCGCGGCAGTGCTGTGGGTGAAAACAGCTCGTTGATGACAGTTCGGGAAGAGATGGCGAGAACGGCGCATGCTACAGACGGGCCTCAAAACAGGAACATAACGGCACCAGTTCAACAGTGGTGTGCGGAGCGGCATCTCGGAACGCGCTACTCTCTGTCCTTGTCACAGATGGGCTGTTGTAGCAGATGACTAGGGCTGTTGCAGCAGATGACTAGGGCTGTTTGTAGCAGATGACTAGGGCTGTTGTAGCAGATGCTAGGGATGTTGCAGCAGATGACTAGGGCTGGTGCAGCAGATGACTGGGCTGTTGTAGCAGATGACTAGGGCTGTTGCAGCAGATGACTAGGCTGTTGCAGCAGATGACTAGGGCTGTTGTAGCAGATGACTAGGGCTGTTGCAGCGGATGTAGGGCTGTTGCAGCAGAATGACTAGGGCTGGTGCAGCAGATGACTAGGGCTGTTGTAGCAGATGACTAGGGCTGTTGCAGCAGATGACTAGGGCTGTTGTAGCAGATGACTAGGGCTGTTGCAGCAGATGACTAGGGCTGGTGCAGCAGATGACTAGGGCTGGTGCAGCAGATGACTAGGGCTGTTGTAGCAGATGACTAGGGCTGTTGCAGCAGATGACTAGGGCTGTTGTAGCAGATGACTAGGGCTGTTGTAGCAGATGACTAGGGCTGTTGCAGCAGATAACTAGGGCTGTTGCAGCAGATGACTAGGGCTGTTGCAGCAATGACAGGGCTGTTGTAGCAGATGACTAGGGCTATTGCAAGCAGATGACTAGGGCTGTTGCAGCAGATGACTAGGGCTGTTGCAGGCTGTTGTAGCAGATGACTAGGGCTGGTGCAGGGCTGTTTGCAGCAGATGACTAGGGCTGTTGCAGGGCTGTTGCAGCAGATGACTAGGGCTGTTGCCAGGCAGATTGACTAGGGCTGTTGCAGCAGATGACTAGGGCTGTTGCAGCAGATTGACTAGGGATGTTGCAGCAGATGACTAGGGCTATTGCAGCAGATGACTAGGGCTGTTGCAGCAGATGACTAGGGCTGTTGCAGGGCTGTTGTAGCAGATGACTAGGGCTGTTGCAGCAGATGACTAGGGCTGTTGCAGCAGATGACTAGGGCTGTTGCAGCAGATGACTAGGGCTGTTGCGCAGATGACTAGGGCGTTGCAGCAGATGACTAGGGCTGTTGCAGCAGATGACTAGGCTGTTGCAGCGATGACTAGGGCTGTTGCAGCAGATGACTAGGGCTGTTTGCAGCAGATACAGGGCTGTTGCCAGCAGATGACTAGGGCTGTTGCAGCAGATGACTAGGGCTGTTGCCCTAGTCATGAGTCATGACTGCAGTACATTTCCACGTGACCGTTGATGGACATGCTTTAGTAGTCCCCAACCTGCTGACAGACCATCAATGGTCTGGGTACTCAGGGCTCTATTGTCCCTCCATCAGGCCCTAATGGCCTGGTACTCAGGGCTCTACTGTCCGCTCCATCAGGTCCTAATGGCCTGGTACTCGGGCTCTATTGTCCCCTCCATCAGGTCCTAATGGCCTGGTACTCAGGGCTCTATTGTCTCTCCATCAGGTCCTAATGGCCTGGTACTCAGGGCTCTATTGTCTCTCCATCAGGTCCTAATGGCCTGGTACTCAGG
The DNA here is from genome assembly GCF_002910315.2 of Salvelinus sp. IW2-2015. NCBI lineage: Eukaryota > Metazoa > Chordata > Actinopteri > Salmoniformes > Salmonidae > Salvelinus > Salvelinus sp. IW2-2015. Next base: position 43,573 of record NW_019945138.1, read on the forward strand.
GCTCTATTGTCTCTCCATCAGGTCCTAATGGCCTGGTATCCAGGGCTCTATTGTCTCTCCATCAGGTCCTAATGGCCTGGTACTCAGGGCTCTATTGTCTCTCCATCAGGTCCTAATGGTCTGGTACTTCAGGGCTCTAACTTGTCCCTCCTTCAGGACCTAATGGCCTGGAACTCAGGGCTCTACTGTCCTTCCATCAGGTCCTAATGGCCTGGTACTCAGGGCTCTACTGTCCCTCCATCAGGTCCGAATGACCTGGTACTCGGGCTCTTTGTCCCTCCATCAGGTCCTAATGGTCTGGTACTCAGGGCTCTACTGTTCCTCCATCAGGTCCTAATGGCCTGGTATCAGGGCTCTACTGTCCCTCCATCAGGTCCTAATGGTCTGGTACTCAGGGCTCTACTGTCCCTCCATCAGGTCCCAATGGCCTGGTACTCAGGGCTCTACTGTTCCTCCATCAGGTCCTAATGGCCTGGTACTCAGGGCTCTATTGTCCTCCATCAGGTCCTAATGGCCTGGTACTCAGTGCTCTACTGTCCCTCCATCAGGTCCTAATGGCCTGGTACTCAGGGCTTTATTGTCCCTCCATCAGGTCCTAATGGCCCTGGTACTCAGGGCTCTATTGATCTCCATCAGGTCCTAATGGCCTGGTACTCAGGGCTCTGATGTCCTCCATCAGGTCCTAATGGCCTGGTACTGCAGGGCCCTACTGTCCCTCCATCAGGTCCTAATGGTCTGGTACTCCAGGGCTCTACTGTCCTCCATCAGGTCCCAATGGCCTGGTACTCAGGGCTCTACTGTGCCTCCATCGGTCCATCAATGAAGCAATGGGTAGCTGCAGGAACAAGGTTGGAGAGCCCATACAGAGTTTGAGGTGGAATATCACCTGTCGGGCAGCGAGAAGCGTGCTCCTCAAAACAGCGGTTGATGCATGGAGTGAAATAAGGGTTTTTAATATGTATTTCTCTGCTGCTCATAATGCTTCCGCTATAAAACCCAAGTAGCCTACAAACGGACCGGAGGGAAACGTGGGGCCTCCATTCACTATTAGAGTGCATACAGATGACATGTCATTTTTTCCCCCTGTTCCTGCCTCTGTTCCTGCCTCTGATCCTGCCTCTGATCCTGCCTCTGATCCTGCCTCTGATCCTGCCTCTGATCCTGCCTCTGATCCTGCCTCTGATCCTGCCTCTGATCCTGCCTCTGATCCTCCCCAGTCCATTGATAATGGGCCATTCTAATAATTTTTGGGGACATATTAGTAAAGACAAGATTCAATTGAGAATAGTCTGATCACTTGAGGAAACAGCTGTGCAGCCTGAGGCAAGGAACAGAAACACAGCCTTACAGACGACCACAGCCCTACAGGGCGACAACCACCTACAGAACGACCACAGCCCTACAGGGCGACCACAGCCCTACAGACGACCACAGCCCTAAGACGACCACAGCCCTACAGGATAACGACCACAGCCCTACAGACGACCACAGCCCTACAGGGCGACCACAGCCCTCGGTACAGGCCACAGCCACAGGCGACCACGCCCTACAGGCGACCACAGCCCTACAGGCGACCACAGCCCTACAGGCGACCACAGCCTACGCGACACAGCCTACAGGCGACCACAGCCCCATACAGGCGACCACAGCCCTACAGGGCGACCACAGCCCTACAGACGACCACAGCCCTACAGGCGCCACAGCCCACAGACGACCACAGCCCTACAGGCGACCACAGCCCTACAGACGACCACAGCCCTACAGACCGACCACAGCCCTACAGGAGGACCACAGCCCTACAGGGCGACCACAGCCCTACAGGGCGACCACAGCCCTACAGGGCGACCACAGCCCTACCAACGGACCACAGCCCTACAGGGCGACCCACAGCCTACAGGGCGACCACAGCCCTACAGACGACCACAGCCCCTACAGACGACCACAGCCCTACAGACGACCACAGCCCTACAGACGACCACAGCCCTACAGGGCGACCACAGCCCATTAGTAGTTTATGATATTAATACATTAGTAGTTTATGACATTAATACATTAGTAGTTTATGACATTAATACATTAGTAGTTTATGATATTAATAAATGTAGTAGTTTATGATATTAATACATTAGTAGTCATTATAACATTAATACATTAGTAGTCATTATGCTACACAGGAATGAACACCCTATACACCCTACCAAAACGTGTTTTGGTGCAGGTAACAGTTCAACAGTTCAAACTTTAACGTTTCAGCTAACAGAACAACCCTGTAAATCCCTTCCCAATAATCAGAGGTAAACGGAAAAGTACAGACACCAAGAGAGTATTGCACCTGCCACCTGCCCTCTATAAAGACAGGCAACAAGATGTCAGTAAACTGTCACTTGTGGAAAAGTCCTTTCCAGCTGACTGCAGGCTAGTGGTAACATGGTTGACACGTTACTGTGACATCCAGGTGCCTGCCACACATACTGTATCTAGTACCATCTCATTAAAACCCCTCTCTGTGATATTTACAGCTTCTTTTTTATTACACTCAGTTGCCAGTTTATTAGGTACGCCATCCCGTTCACAAAAATGGTTCTCTCCTACAGACAGTGAGTCACGTGGCCGTGGTTTGCTATATAAAGCAGACAGACAGGCATCGACGCTTTCAGTTACTGTTCGATTGAACGTTAGAATGGGCAAAACAAGTTGCCTAAACGACTTTGAGCGTGTAATGGTCGTTGGTGCCAGACGCGCCGGTGCCAGCATCTCAGAAACGGCCGCCCTCCCGGGCATTTCACGCACGACAGCGACTAAGGGTTTACCGACGATGGTGCAACAAACAAACAACATCAGCCCTACAGACGACCACAGCCCTACAGACGCCCACAGCCCTACAGGGCGACCACAGCCCTACAGGGCGACCACAGCCCTACAGNTATGATATTAATACATTAGTAGTTTATGACATTAATACATTAGTAGTTTATGATATTAATACATTAGTAGTTTATGACATTAATACATTAGTAGTCATTATGCTACACAGGAATGAACACCCTATACATTCGCAGAACGTGTTTTGGTGCAGGTAACAGTTCAACACACTCAAACTTTAACGTTTCAGCTAACAGAACAACCCTGTAAATTCCTTCCCAATAATCAGAGGTAAACGGAAAAGTACAGACAACAAGATCGTATTGCACCTGCCACCTGCCCTCTATAAAGACAGGCAACAAAATGTCAGTAAACTGTCGCTTGTGGAAAAGTTCTTTCCAGCTGACTGCAGGCTAGTGGTAACATGGTTGACACGTTACTGTGACATCCAGGTGCCTGCCATACTATATCTAGTACCATCTCATTAAAGGCCCACTCTGTGATATTTACAGCTTCTTTTTTTAAATTACACTCAGTTGCCAGTTTATTAGGTACGCCATCCCGTTCACAAAAATGGTTCTCTCCTACAGACAGTGAGTCACGTGGCCGTGGCTTGCTATAGAAAGCAGGCAGACAGGCGTCGAGGCTTTCAGTTACTGTTCGATTGAACGTTAGAGTGGGAAAAACAAGTTGCCTAAACGACTTTGAGCGTGTAATGGTCGTTGGTGCCAAGACGCGCCGGTTCCAGCATCTCAGAAACGGCCGCCCTCCTGGGCATTTCACGCACTACAGTGACTAAGGGTTTAGCGACAATGGTACCAACAAACAAACAACATCCAGTCCCGCGGCAGTGCTGTGGGTGAAAACAGCTCGTTGATGACAGTTCGGGAAGAGAATGGCGAGAACGGCGCATGCTAACAGACGGGCCTCAAAACAGGAACATAACGGCACAGTTCAACAGTGGTGTGCGGAGCGGCATCTCGGAACGCGCTACTCTCTGTCCTTGTCACAGATGGGCTGTTGTAGCAGATGACTAGGGCTGTTGCAGCAGATGACTAGGGCTGTTGTAGCAGATGACTAGGGCTGTTGTAGCAGATGACTAGGGATGTTGCAGCAGATGACTAGGGCTGGTGCAGCAGATGACTAGGGCTGTTGAGGTTGTAAGCAGATGACTAGGGCTGTTGCAGCAGATGACTAGGGCTGTTGAGCGGATGACAGGCTGTTGTAGCAGATGACTAGGGCTGTTGCAGCAGATGACTAGGGCTGTTGCAGCAGATGACTAGGGCTGGTGCAGCAGATGACTAGGGCTGTTGTACGCAGATGACTAGGGCTGTTGCAGCAGAATGACTAGGGCTGTTGTAGCAGATGACTAGGGCTGTGTTGCAGCAGATGACTAGGGCTGTTGCAGCAGATGACTAGGGCTGGTGCAGCAGATGACTAGGGCTGTTGTAGCAGATGACTAGGGCTGTTGCAGCAGATGACTAGGGCTGTTGTAAGCAGATGACTAGGGCTGTTGTAGCAGATGACTAGGGCTGTTGCAGCAGATACTAGGGCTGTTGCAGCAGATGACTAGGGCTGTTGCAGCAGATGACTAGGGCTGTTGTAGCAGATGACTAGGGCTTTGCAGCAGATGACTAGGGCTGTTGCAGCAGATGACTAGGGCTGTTGCAGGCTGTTGTAGCAGATGACTAGGGCTGGTGCAGGTGCTTGTTGCAGCAGATGACTAGGGCTGTTGCGGCTGTATGGCAGGGCAGAATGACTAGGGCCTGTTGCAGGACAGATTGACTAGGGCTTGTTTGCAGCAGATGACTAGGGCTGTTGCAGCAGATGACTAGGGATGTTGCAGGCAGATGACTAGGGCTATTGCAGCAGATGACTAGGGTCTGTTTGCAGCAGATGACTAGGGCTGTTGCAGGGCTGTTGTAGCAGATGACTAGGGCTGTTGCAGCAGATGACTAGGGCTGTTGCAGCAGATGACTAGGGCTGTTTGCAAGCAGATGACTAGGGCTGTTGCAGCAGAATGACTGGGCTGTTGCAGCAGAAGCTGTCACAGAGATAGGGCTGTTTGCAGCAGATGACTAGGGCTGTTGCCAGCAGATGAACTAGGGCTGTTGCAGCAGATGACTAGGGCTGTTGCAGCAGATGACTAGGGCTGTTGCCGCAGATGACTAGGGCTGTTGCAGCCTAGCAGGTGGGAGTCATGAACTGCGCAGTACATTTCCACGTGACCGTTGATGGACATGCTTTAGTAGTACCCAACCTGCTGACAGACCATCAATGGTCTGGTGTACTCAGGGCTCTATTGTCCCTCCATCAGGCCCTAATGGCCTGGTACTCAGGGCTCTACTGTCCGCTCCATCAGGTCCTAATGGCCTGGTACTCAGGGCTCCTATTGTCCCTCCATCAGGTCCTAATGGCCTGGTACTCAGGGCTTCTATTGTCTCTCCATCAGGTCCTTAATGGCCTGGTACTCAGGGCTCTATTGTCTCTCCATCAGGTCCTAATGGCCTGGTACCTCAGGGCTCTATTGTCTCTCCATCAGGTCCTAATGGCCTGGTACTCAGGGCTCTATTGTCTCTCCATCAGGTCCTAATGGCCTGGTACTTGCAGGGCTCTATTGTCTCTCCAGGTCCTAATGGTCTGGTACTCAGGGCTCTATTTGTCCCTCCTTCAGACCTAATGGCCTGGAACTCAGGGCTCTACTGTCCTTCCTCAGGTCCTAATGGCCTGGTACTCAGGGCTCTACTGTCCCTCCTCAGGTCCGAATGACCTGGTACTCAGGGCTCTATTGTCCCTCCATCAGGTCCCTAATGGTCTGGTACTCAGGGCTCTACTGTTTCCTCCATCAGGTCCTAATGGCCCTGGTACTCAGGGCCTCTACTGTCCCTCCATCAGGTCCTAATGGTCTGGTACTCAGGGCTCTACTGTCCCTACCATCAGGTCCCAATGGCCTGGTACTCAGGGCTTCTACTGTTCCTCCATCAGGTCCTAAATGGCCTGGTACTCAGGGCTCTATTGTCCTCCATCAGGTCCTAATGGCCTGGTACTACAGTGCTCTACTGTCCCTCCATCAGGTCCTAATGGCCTGTACTCAGGGCTTTATTGTCCCTCCATCAGGTCCTAATGGCCTGGTACTCAGGGCTCTATTTGATCCTCCATCAGGTCCTAAATGGCCTGGTACTCAGGGCTCTGATGTCCTCCATCAGTCCTAATGGCCTGGTACTCAGGGCCCTACTGTCCCTCCATCAGGTCCTAATGGTTCATGGTCTGGACTCAGGGCCTCTACTGTCCCTCATCAGGTCCCAATGGCCTGGTACTCCGGGCTCACTGTTCCTCCATCAGGTCCATCATGAAGCAATGGGTAGCTGCAGGAACAAGGTTGGAGAGCCCATACAGAGTTTGAGGTGGAATATCACCTGTCGGGCAGCGAGAGCGTGCTCCTCAAAACAGCGGTTGATGCATGGAGTGAAATAAGGGTTTTTAATATGTATTTTCTCTGCTGCTCATAAATGCTTCGCTATAAAACCACAAGTAGCCTACAAACGGACCGGAGGGAAGCGTGGGCCTCCATTCACTATTAGAGTGCATACAGATGACATGCATTTTTTTCCCCCTGTTCCTGCCTCTGTTCCTGCCTCTGATCCTGCCTTGATCCTGCCCTTCTGATCTGCCTCTGATCCTGCCTCTGATCCTGCCTCTGATCCTGCCTCTGATCCTGCTCTGATCCTGCCTCTGATCTGCCCAGTCCATTGATAATGGGCCATTCTAAATAATTTTTGGGGGACATATTAGTAAAGACAAGATTCAATTGAGAAAGTCCTGATCACTTGAGAGAACAAGCTGTGCAGCCTGAGGCAAGGAACAGAACACCAGCCTTGACAGACGACCACCAGCCCTACAGGGGCGACAACCAGCCCTACAGACCACAGACCACAGCCCTACAGGAGCGACCACAGCCCTACAGACGACCACAGCCCTACAGACGACCACAGCCCTACAGACGACCACAGCCCTACAGCGACCACGCCCTACAGGCGACCACAGCCCTACAGGGCGACCACAGCCCTACAGGCGACCACAGCCCTACAGGCGACCACAGCCCAACAGGCTCGACCACAAGCCCTACAGGGCGACCACAGCCCTACACGGCGACCACAGCCTACAGGCAGGCAGACCACAGCCCCTACAGGCGACCACAGCCCTACAGGGGACGACCCACAAGCCCTACAGAGGCCCACAGCCCTACAGGCGACACACCTCG
>NW_019945138.1:50720-59838 GCF_002910315.2 Salvelinus sp. IW2-2015
CCAACAGTCCTAAATGGCCTGGTACTCAGGCTCTGATGTCCCTCCATCACGGTCCTAATGGCCTGGTACTCAGGCCCTACTGTCCCTCCATCAGGTCCAATGGTCTGGTACTCAGGCTCTACTGTCCTCCATCAGGTCCAATGGCCTGGTACTCAGCTCTACTTGTCCTCCATCAGGTCCATCATGAAGCAATGGGTAGCTGCAGGAACAAGGTTGGAGAGCCCATACAGAGTTGAGGTGGAATATCACCTGTCGGGCAGCGAAGCGTGCTCCTCAAAACAGCGGTTGATGCATGGAGTGAAATAAGGGTTTTTAATATGTTATTTCTCTGCTGCTCATAAATGCTCCGCTATAAAACCAAGTAGCCTACAAAACGGACCGGAGGGAAAGCGTGGGCCTCCATTCACTATTAGAGTGCATACAGATGACATCATTTTTTTCCCCCTGTTCCTGCCTCTGTTCCTGCCTCTGATCCTGCCTCTGATCCTGCCTCTGATCTGCCTCTGATCCTCCTCTGATCCTGCCTCTGATCCTGCCTCTGATCTGCCTCTGATCCTGCCTCTGATCCTGCCCCAGTCCATTGATAATGGGCCATTCTAAATAATTTTTGGGGGACATATTAGTAAGACAAATTCAATTGAGAATAAGTCTGAATCACTTGAGAGAAACAGCTGTGCAGCCTGAGGCAAGGAACAGAAACACAGCCTTACAGACGACCACAGCCCTACAGGGCGACACAGCCTACAGACGACCACAGCCCTACAGGGCGACCACAGCCCTACAGACGACCACAGCCCTACAGACGACCACAGCCCTACAGACGACCCACAGCCCTACAGACGACCACAGCCCTACAGGCGACACAGCACTACAGGGCGACCCACAGCCCTACAACGAGCCACAGCCCTACAGGCGACCACAGCCTACAGACACAGCCTACAGACCACAGCCCTACAGCGACCACAGCCTACAGGCGACCACAGCCCTACAGGCGACCACAGCCCTACAGGGCGACCACAGCCCTACAGACGACCACACCCTACACGACCACAAGCCCTACAGACGACCACAGCCCTACAGGCGACCACAGCCCTACAGACGACCACAGCCCTACAGACGACCACAGCCCTACAGCGACCACAACCCTACACGCACCACAAGCCCTACAGGGCGACCACAGCCCTACAGGGCGACCACAGCCCTACAACGACCACAGCCCTACAGGCGCGACCCACAGCCCTACAGGCGCGACCACAGCCTACAGACGACCACAGCCCTACAGACGACCACAGCCCTACAGACGACCACAGCCCTACAGACGACACAGCCCACGACCACAGCCCTACGACGACCACAGCCCCTACAGACGACCACAGCCTACAGGCGACCACAGCCCTACAGGCAGCAACAGCCCTACAAGCCGCAGCAACAGCCCTACAGGCGACCACAGCCCTACAGACGACCACAGCCCTACAGACGACCACAGCCCCTACAGACGACCACAGCCCTACAGACGAACCACACCTACAGACGACCACAGCCCACAGGGCGACCACAGCCCTACAGACGACCACAGTCACACTACAGACGACCACAGCCCTACAGGGCGACACAGCCCTACAGGCGACGCACAGCCCTACAGCGCGACCACAGCCCTACAGACGACCACAGCCCTAACAGGACGACCACAGCCCTACAGACGACCACAGCCCTACAGACCGACCACAGCCCTACAGACGACCACAGCCCTACAGACGACCACAGCCCTACAGAGCGACCACCAGCCCTACAGCACGACCACAGCCCTACAGACGACCACAGCCCTACAGACGACCACAGCCCCCTACAGGACGACCACAGCCCTACAGACGACCACAGCCCTACAGACGACCACACCCTACCAGACGAACCCACAGCCCTACAGACGACCACAGCCCTACAAGACGACCCACAGCCCTCAGGCGACCACAGCCCTACAGACACCACCAGCCCTACAGACGACCACAGCCCTACAGACGCCCTACAGACGACCACAGCCCTACGAGACGCGACCACAGCCCTACAGACGACCACAGCCCTACAACGACCACAGCGCCTACAGACGACCACAGCCCTACAGACGACCACAGCCCTAACAGGCGACCACAGCCCTACAGGGCGACCCACAGCCCTACAGGGCGACCACAGCCCTTACAGCGACCCACAGCCTACAAACGACCACACCCTACAGCGACCACAGCCCACAGACGACCACAGCCCTACAGGCGACCACACAGCCTACAAGACCGAACCACAGCCCTACAGGGCGACCACAGCCCTACAGGACGACCACAGCCCACACGACCACCAGCCCTACAGGCGACCACAGCCCTACAGACGACCACAGCCCTACAGACGCACACAGCCCTAAAGGCGACCACAGCCCTACAGGCGACCACAGCCCTACAGACGACCACAGCCCTACAGCGACCACAGCCCACAACGACCACAGCCCTACAGCGCACAGCCACAGCCCTACAGCGCACCACAGCCCTACAGGCGACCACAGCCCTACAGACGACCACAGCCCTACAGACGACCACAGCCCTACAGCGACCACAGCCCACAGACGACACAGCCCTACAGCGACCACAGCCCTACAGGACGACCACAGCCCTACAGACGACCACAGCCCTACAGCGACCACAGCCCTACGACACCACAGCCCTACACGACCACAGCCTACAGCGACCACAGCCCTACACGACCACACCTACCAGGGCGACCACAGCCCTACAGGCGACACAGCCCTACAGACGACCACAGCCCTACAGGCGACCACAGCCCTACAGGGCGACCACAGCCCTACAGGACCACACCCTACAGGAACGACCACAGCCCTACAGGGCGACCACAGCGCCTACAGCGACCACAGCCCCTACCAACGAGCCACAAGCCCTACAGACGACCACACCCTACAACGACACAGCCCTACAGGGCGACCACAGCCCTACAGGCGACCACAGCCCTACAGGACGACCACAGCCCTACAGACGACCACAGCCCTACAGACGACCACAGCCCTACAGACGACCACAGCCTACAGGCGACCACAGCCACAGGCGGACCCACAGCCCTACAGGGCGACCACAGCCTTACAGACGACCACAGCCCTACAGGCGACCACACCTCCAACGACCACAGCCCTACAGCGACCAACCCTACAGCGACCACAGCCCTACAGCGACCACAGCCCTACAGACGACCACAGCCCACAGACGACCACAGCCCTACAGGCGACCCACAGCCCTACAGGCGACCCACAGCCCTACAGACGACCACAGCCCTACAGCCGACCACAGCCCTACAGGGCGACCACAGCCCTACAGCGACCACAGCCCTACAGGCGACCACAGCCCTACAGGCGACCACAGCCCTACAGACCGACCACAGCCCTACAGGGCGACCACAGCCCACAGGCGACCACAGCCCTACAGGACGACCACAGCCCTACAGACGACCACAGCCCTACAGACGACCAACGCCCTACAGGGCGACCACAGCCCTACAGGCGACCCACAAGCCCCGACAGGACGACCACAGCCCTACAGACGACCACGCCCTACAGACGACCACCCCAGCCCTACAGACGACCACAGCCCTACAGCGACCACAGCCTACAGGGCGACCACAGCCCTACAGGGCGACCACACACTTACAGACGACCACAGCCCTACAGACGACCACAGCCCTACCACGACGCCACAGCCCTACAGGCGACCATAGCCCTACAGACACCACACCCTACAGGCACCACACCCACAACGACCAGCCCTACAGCGACCACAGCCTACAGACGACCACAGCCCTACAGACGCCACAGCCCTACAACGACCCACAGCCCTACAGGGCGACCACAGCCCTACAGACGACCACAGCCCACAGGCGACCACAGCCCTACAGACGACCACAGCCCTACAAGACGACCACAGCCCTACAGACGACCACAGCCCTACAGGCGACCACAGCCCTACAGCGACCACAGCCCTACAGAGGCGACCACAGCCCTACAGGGCGACCACAGCAGGTTCTCCTCCTATCAGCTAAAAACAGAAGAAGTGGCTCCAGTGGGCACACCATCACCAACACATGGACAATGAGGAGTGGAAAAACTCATTGACTGGAACGATGAATCCACGGTTCCTGTTGAGTCATGCTGATGGCAGAGTCAGATTTGGTGTAAGCAGTATGAGTCCATGCCCCTATCTGCCTGTGTCAACGGTACAGGCTGGTGACAAGGTGTGGGAATGCTTTCCTGGCACACGTTAGGTTCCTTGATACCAATTGAACAACGTGTTCCATTCCCAGAAGAATTCAGGGTTCTGGAGGCAAACTGGTCCTACCCAGTACTAGATGGTGTACCTAATAAACTGGCCACTGAGTTTACAGTATATATCCCAGGTGTTATTATTTGTTGATATAACTAGGCCTCCAAGTGACCAATGACAAMATCCTCTCAGTGAAACAAAGGAGAGACTTTAGAGACATGAAGGGCGTTGTAAACTACAAAGAACTCCATAATGAACAGAAGTGTTTAATGCGGGTAAGTTTACACAATGTTGGCGATCAATTACTCACCTAACGCTGCAGTAGCCTTCCCAACAACATAGATGGACTTGGCATTCCATTTGTCTTTAAAGTCCTTGTTCCACTCTAGAATAGAAAAACGTATAACAGACATTAAAAACGAGTATCTTACATACACTAACTCGTGTTGACTTTGTCCGTCTGAAAACGCACGAGACTAAGGCACAAGAGGTCCATTCCTTTCCTAACAATGACAATTTGTTGACGACGGGGGGGGGGGCGGCATTTTTACAGAACGCCGTTTAAAACTTCACACGAGGATCTACTCACGTTCCGTTCTTTCATCCTCTTCAAGACACATTTTGACTGCCTCCACCGCCCTCGGGCTGGTAAAAATCAGCCCTCCATGTTGTTCTGGCTGGAACAGCTGTAGGAGGAGTAGAGAACAGCTGTAGGAGGAGTAGAGAACAGCTGTAGGAGAGTAGAAGAACAGCTGTAGGAGGAGCAGAGAACAGCTGTAGGAGGAGCAGAGAACAGCTGTAGGAGGAGAGAAGAACAAGCTGTAGGAGGAGTAGAGAACAGCTGTAGGAGGAGCAGAGAACAGCTGTAGGAGGAGCAGAGAACAGCTGTAGGAGGAGTAGAGAACAGCTGTAGGAGGAGTAGAGAACAGCTGTAGGAGGAGCAGAGAACAGCTGTAGGAGGAGTAGAGAACAGCTGTATAACGACGACTAAACAAGAAACCAAACAGTACAACGTTCAGGAACACTTTACTTGACACCCAGTGTCATAAACACGTTATGACGTTGTAATAACCATGTCATAACAGCTGACATAACTTGTCATAACATGGTCATAACTCTGTCATGACCCTTATACATACACCTGTTGTTAAATATATTGCGTTATTTTATGGCTGGTTATGACACCTACATAAGTGTCAAAAAAACACATTTTTTTCCCCTGCCAAGAAGTTTCCCCTGCCAAGAAGTTTCCCCTGCCAAGAAGTTTCCCCTGCCAAGAAGTTTCCCCTGCCAAGAAGTTTTCTTTGTTGTTGTTGTAATCATTAATTCTTTAGTCGTTTTTTTATTCCATCGTATTTTAAGTAACTTGCAGAAAATACACTTTATGACACTGTCATGAAGCATTATGACATCATAATCCTACAAGCCAATAAAGCCAGATAGGCCTATCACGTACAAGCCCTTACGTCAATCAGTCAGGTGTCTTGTCCTGCTCCTGAAATCTGCTCCTCCATTCATCCCAGACATCAACAATAGAGCATTATGGGTAGCTGCATGTCTGACATCAATTTGTGTGCAATTATAAAGATAATTTAATATGGTCAATTTCAGAAACTACTATATAACATAAACATACTGTTGACCAGTAGGCTATGGTGGAATGGAATGTTCTACCTTGTGAGGTAGGTTTAGTCAGTGTCCTAACCAGACATAAAGTAACTACCTTGGTAGATTTTATGGGTTTTGACACTCTTATGTAGGTGTCATAACCAGCCATAAAGTAACGCAATAGGTCTAAATATATATGTGTCATGACAGTGTTATAACCATATTARGACAAGTTATGTCAGCTGTTATGACATATTTTGACATGGTTATGACCGTGTCATAACGCGTTATAACGCTTGGCGTCCCAGTAAAATGTTKCCAAACTTTCGATCTTAAAATCAACACMTTGATGTATATAAATGGTATTCACCTTGTCTGACAAAGTGTTCAAGGAAACAAATGTAAAAGACAGCACAGGAATTAAGGTTGCTTTGTGTCCACGGGATGCCAGCTCCTGTAAGTACAAAGTTGAGAGTTCTGTAAATCAAATCAAATCGATTTCACTGTTACACAGTCACCCATTATACATTTAGGTTATAATGCCCGAGAAGCCGGTGTCTCGAGGATATATTGTGACGGGTGTTTGATATTGGCAAATCATTCCATTGAATTTGAATATTGAAACAATGTTGCAAATGTCGGAGAGACAGAGAGCAAGGGTTTACACAAAACATCTGCTGTTGAAAACTAAATGTTAGTCTAAAAGAAATATGAGATAATGTCTAGATGCTTTTTATAGTGGAGATCAAGTTTATAAATTGCCTGGCTGGGCTGATGAGACAGTGGATTGCAACAGTCAGATGGAACAGAGTAAATAGGCATTTTAATGTCATAGATTTAGCCGGTGGTAACTTGTGGAATAGACACCGGCTGGAATGCGGTTTTAACCAATCAGCATTCAGCATTAGAACCACCCGTCCTATAATGGATTTTAATAGGTGTAGAGTAGAATAGGATTGAATAGAATAGAATGCACATGCAAGCTGCAAATATCAATACAAAAGATGTTTCTCTGCTGTACCTTGATGTAAGGATCTGGTCCAGAGCCTCCCTCTCTTGGTTCTTTCAGAAGCAGCACATGCATTTCGACAGATGACTCAGAGCCCTGTGGAATAAGACAAGACGGGATACAACTTAATGTTACCGTCAGCAACGAGGTCAGTGATGAAAATCGACAAATAAAATAATAAAAAATCCACCCAATGCAGATTTACTCTATTTGGTAAGATTATAAACTGAATGACTGATCCTGTGCAGTAGCTTCAGAACTGAAGGTTGACGGGGGGTGTAACCCATAGCTAGGCTAACGTTACACCCAGCGCCTGTCATATGTCGCCCACTGATAACAATGCTGTTGAGCCATGAATCAACTGTTTTCATTGCTTGGACCATTTATCAATTAGAGGCATGCGGTGTTATTCAGTCAGCTGTAGAGCTCAGGTATCTCATGCACCAGTGTACTGTACGTTGTATGTACTTGCAAAGCTGTTATGTTATGCAATACAATTCAAATATGGAGCTGTCACTTCTTGTGAGCCAAGGCGACACATTACTTGGCTTCGTTCGCGCAACCATAAAACAATAACAACTGCACACACAATATTTATCATGCTTAACTATTGAGCTAACTAGTTTTCAAGTCAACAGAAAATTAACAGAAACCGTAGAAAATCAACAAAAATTGGATGTACACAAACACTGTACCTCAAGCTCTTCCTCCAGCTGGCGTCATGGCTACTACTAAAACGAGGAAATAGGGGGACAACAAAATAGTAATGTTTTATTAGGATAATACTTGAGCAATAACAATGAATGTTATCACTACAGTTACAATTAAAGAAAGTAGTCGTTTGTTTTTTCTTCTGGAACAGTTCAGTAAACAATATTCTAACATATTTAAACAATAATTTAGATACAATATATTTCCCCTTTCATCAAAATGGTTTATTCCATTCTGCTGTCAGTATGAGAAACGGGACGCCATTGCGGTTCTACACACGGGCGTTCCAAGCATAACGAAGCATGCAGCATTTGATCCAATATGGCGTCCACAGTGTCTCAGTTTCTCAGTACTCCCAACTCCACATTAATCCCTTGCCCCGCCCCCGTCCTTTCCCTTACGCGTGGTATCTGTTTTGGCAGCATGGCTTCTTCAGCGAAAAGACGAGCAGTTGGAATGGGAGAAAATCCCGCTGATAGTGAGGATAACAGCTCCGATGAAGGATTGGAAGACGACGTTGATTCAGCAGAGAATAACAGCGGATCAGAAGAGGAGATACATGAAGTACGATAATGTCTCTAGCGAACTGGCTARATTCCTGGCCTAGCAGGCTAGCTAGCACTGGCTAACGTTAGAGGGGTTAGCTAGATAGCTTTTTTTAGCAAACAACTGTGTTCATATCAAGCTAGCTAATAATGTTACGTATGTTAGGGACATGCTGAACATAGCCAGTCGATAACTTCAGAGTTTTAACTAGCTAAATAGTAAAATTCATGGATATTTACACACTTAAAACCATAAGAGAAGTTTAGACAAACAAACAATCGATACGTGTATTGACACTAAAACTGGCAGCACATTCGCCCCGAGTCCCCCTCCAGTCCAAAACATTGTCTCGGGATTCGGGACTTGTATTAAAAACCTTTGTTTGTTTCCAGGAGGTCATTGTAGACTTTGAGGCCCATACCATTACTCACAATGACTACAATGGAGTCAAGAAACTCATGCAACAGCTGTTTCTGAAGGCTCGTGTCAATACATCCGAGTTGACCGATCTCCTCATCCAGCAGAATCATATTGGAAGCGTCATCAGGGTAAGAAACGAGACGCGGTGCACCGGTTCACATCAGATCAGACCGTCACTAAATATGCGTCATATAATTTAACGCATCATATTAAACACCCGAAATATGATTATACACATATGCTTTCTTCAAATCAAATTTTATTTCGTCACATACACATGTGTAGCGAAATGCTTGTGTTTCTAGCGCCAATTTCCAACCCCACATCCAATGGAGAACAATCTATATGAATTCAGTAGCATCATGTATGTCTTTTTGCATGTTTTGTTGTCAGCAAGCAGAGGTGCCAGAGGACAGTGATGATGACGAGGATCCAGCTGATGAGGTGTTTGGTTTCATCAGCATGCTCAACCTCACTGAGAGAAAGGTACGGTCAGATATATGTTATCTATTTGGGG
>NW_019945138.1:62163-63430 GCF_002910315.2 Salvelinus sp. IW2-2015
ATAAAACATTTTCCTCATCAATCTACACACAATTCCCCATAATGACAAAGCGAAAACATGTTTTTTGAAATGCATTTTTGCGTAAATATTCAGACCCTTTACTATGAGACTCGAAATTGAGCTCAGGTGCATCCTGTTTCCATTGATCATCATTGAGATGTTTCTACAACTTGATTGGAGTCCACTTGTGGTAAATTCAATTGATTGGACATGATTTGGAAAGGCACACACCTGTCTATATAAGTTCCTCTGTGGAGATGGGAGAACGTTGGAGCGGCAGGTAGATGGGGCGGCAGGTAGCCTAGTGGTTAGAGCGTTGGGCCAGTAACCAAAGGTTGCTAGATTGAATCCCTGAGCTGACAAGGTAAAAATCTGTCATTCTGCCCCTGAACAAGGCAGTTAACCCACTGTTCCTAGGCCATCATTGTAAATATTTTTTTCTTAACTTTTTTCTTTCTTTATTTAACCTTCATTTACCAGGTAGGCCAGTTGAGAACAAGTTCTCATTTACAACTGCTACCTGGCCAAGATAAAGCAAAGCAGTGCGACACAAACAACAACACAGAGTTATACATGGGATAAACAAATGTACAGTCAATAACACAATAGAAAAAATCCATATACAGTGTGTGCAAATGAGGTAAGATTAGGGAGGTAAGGCAATAAATAGGCCGTAGTGGCGAAGTAACTACAATATAGCAAATAAACACTGGAGTGATAGATGTGCAGAAGATGAATGTGCAAGTAGAGACGGGTGCAAAGGAGCAAGATAAATAACAATAATTAAATAACAATATGGGGATGATGTAGTTGGATGGGCTATTTACAGATGGGCTATGTACAGGTGCAGTGATCTGTGAGGTGCTCTGACAGCTGATGCTTAAAGTTAGTGAGGGTGATATGAGTCTCCAGCTTCAGTGATTTTTGCAATTTGTTCCAGTCATTGGCAGCAGAGAACTGGAAGGAAAGGTGGCCAAAGCAGGAATTAGCTTTGGGGGGTGACAAGGGAAATATACCTGCTGGAGCTCGTGCTACGGGTGGGTGCTGCTATGGTGGCCAGTGAGCTGAGATAAGGCGGGGCTTTACCTAGCAAAGACTTATAGATGACCTGGAGCCAGTGGGTTTGGCGACGAATATGTAGCGATGGCCAGCCGACTAGAGCATACAGGTCGCAGTGGTGGGTAGTATAAAAAGGAACCTAAAGGACTCTCAGACCATGAGAAACAAGATTCTCTGGTCTGATGAAACCAAGATGGAACTCTTTAGC
>NW_019945139.1:0-13565 GCF_002910315.2 Salvelinus sp. IW2-2015
CCTACTCAATAAATTGGATGCAGTCTATCACAGTGCCATCCGTTTTGTCACCAAAGCCCCATATACTACCCACCACTGTGACCTGTACACTCTCGTTGGCTGGCCCTCGCTTCATACTCGTCGCCAAACCCACTGGCTCCAGGTCATCTACAAGACCCTGCTAGGTAAAGAATCCCCTTATCTCAGCTCGCTGGTCACCATAGCAGCACCCACCTGTAGCACGCGCTCCAGCAGGTATATCTCTTTGGCCGCCTCTCCTTCCAGTTCTCTGCTGCCAATGACTGGAACGAACTACAAAAATCTCTGAAACTGGAAACACTTATCTCCCTCACTAGCTTTAAGCACCAGCTGTCAGAGCAGCTCATAGATTACTGCACCTGTACATAGCCCATCTATAATTTAGCCCAAACAACTACCTCCTTCCCTACTGTATTTATTTATTTATTTTGCTCCTTTGCACCCCATTATTTCTATCTCTACTTTCCACATTCTTCCACTGCAAATCAACCATTCAAGTGTTTTACTTGCTATATTGTATTTACTTCGCCACCATGTCCTTTTTTTGCCTTTACTTCCCTTATCTCACCTCACTTGCTCACATTGTATATAGACTTATTTTTCTACTGTATTATTGACTGTATGTTTGTTTTACTCCATGTGTAACTCTGTGTTGTATGTGTCGAACTGCTTTGCTTTATCTTGGGCAGGTCGCAATTGTAAATGAGAACGTGTTCTCAACTTGCCTACCTGGTTAAATAAAGGTGAAATAAATAAAAATATTGTTTTTTTGGTAAATATTTGTATTAACTCGTATTTTTCTAGAAACAGCATTGTTGGTTAAGGGCTTGAAAGTAAGCATTTCACGGTAATGTCTACACCTGTTGTATTCAGCACGTGAAAAAATAACATTTGATTTGATTTGATGTTAAGTATTAAGTGTCGCAGTATGCCGTGTGTACGGTCAGCTCCAAATGTATTGGAACTGTGCCATTTATTTCACTTTTTCATCTCTGTACTCCATCACTTTGGATTTGAAATGATACAACGACTTTGAGGTTAAAGTGCAGACTATCAACTTTCATTTCAGGGTATTTTCATCCATATTGGGTGAACCGGTTAGATATTACAGCACCTTTTGTACATTGTCCCCCCATTTTAGGGGACCAACATTATTGGGACAAATTCACTTATATGTGTATTAAAGTGCAAAAAGGTTTAGTATTTGGTCCAATATTCATAGCACGCAATGACTACATCAGGCTTCTGACTCTACTCTGTTTGTGTTTCAGATTATTTTGTGCCCAATGAATGGTAAATAATGTATTGTGTTATTTTGCAGTAACTTTTATTGTAATTAAGAATATAATATATTTCTAAATTCATTATTGTTAATTCTACCATGATTATGGATAGTCCTGGATGAATTGTGAAAAATTATGAGTGTAATATATCATATCAGTACCGCCACCCCCCCCACAAAATATGCTAACTTCCTCTGTCATTGCAAAGGTGAGAGGTTAGCAATGTCCTGGGGGTATGACATTTGTGCGTCTGTGAACAAAAGAGAAGAAGAGAGTCGTTGATTAAAGTAATCATGAATTCATCAGGTTTAATACAGTGTCAACAGAGGAGACAACAATCCAGTGATAGAAGCAGAGACAAATGTCCTTACTGAGCTCCTTGGAGACAGACCCTTTATATTCCTAATGAGATCAAAATTGTTCTGTAAACACCAGCCTCTTGGAGAACAGACCCTTTATTTCCTAATCAGACCAACAAAATTTCTTAGTAAAACCCATCCTTCTTGGAGGCCAGATCCCTTTATATCCTAATCAGACCACAATTATTCGCAGCATGAGTTTGTGTAATGTAAGAGTCAATAGTCTTAGATTTCATCTTCTTAAAACAATCCCCTTCCTGGTTTCAATTCGTCTTCAACCTATGTTCCTCCAGAGCCTCCAGGCTCCCCTGCCACAATGTGTTAAGAATCATGAGTGGACAGCTGGCGCTCCATTTCATTTGAAACGGTGAAACATGACTAAGGCCTCTGCAATGTTTCAGTGACTGAAACTAATTGTTCTGGAGTAGAAGGTTCAGTAAGAAAATGACCGTGTTTTACAAGAACTATATTTGAATAGCAGTGTTCACCAACTGAAAATTAACCCACACATAGACTATTCAAAACATCCCTGTTAATAAATGGTTAAATAAATACTGTAGTATTCTTTAAAAATAACTTCTCACACACTTATTAGGAAGTACGTCACTGATGAGATGTGAGATGAGTCACATGAATTTCAGTACATGACTTTGTCAGACCTCACTATGTGTGTGACAGTCTTTCCTGTAGACAGTTTACGTTACAGTCTAAGGCAAGTATCGACTTCTTCAATATATATATAAAGGAAATTAATTATGAGTAATGAGATTCAATATGTTCTAAAGTACTGCTGTTTGTTCATGTATTATCTTCACAACTGAAGGACATAGTGTATTTGATATGGAGAAATGGTTCAATGCAATGTGTTGTGTGAGTTAAGCTACTCTACCAGTAAGTGTATGTTAGTACTGTTTCAGGTGATCAGTAGTGTGTGAGTTCTCACATGGCTTGTCCTGAGAACATGTTTTTTCTCAATGTCCTCTTTATGTCAGGTGAGTCTTCCACACAACAACAACTAGTTATGAATCAGACATAAAGGAATAACTACAAGTGATGATATTTTATGGGATGTGCTGTATTCATTCCATTTAATTGTGTAGAAAAGTGTGAGGTTAATTCCTGATTAGTGTTTTTTAATTGTCTGGATTCAAACAGTCCTGTGAAAAAGTATTTTGCATATTGTTGATACTGAATGTTATCAGATATTCAATCAAAAGCTGATATTAGATCAATGGAACCTGAGTGAAGAAACAACACAACAATTACATACTTATTTGATTTATTTCATAAAGTTATGCAGTTGTTGATCTGCCTCCCACATTGCTGTGGAGGAATTTTTGTCCACTCTTCCTTGCAGAACTGATTTAACTCAACGACATTTGTGGTTTTCAATCATAAACTGCTCGTTTCAAGTCCTGCCACAATATCTCAATTGGGATTAGGTCTGGACTTTGACTAGGCCATTCAAAACCTTTACATTTGTTGCTTTTTATCAATTTTCATGCTGACTTGATTGTGTGTTTTGGAATGGTGGCACAACCAGTTATTGAGAGTAAGGGAGAAATTACTTTTTCACACAGGGGAATTGGGTGTTGCATAACTTTGTTAATTAAATAAATTAAATAACTTTAACCATTTGTTTGTTATTTGTAAACCCAAGTTCCCTTTATCTAATAGTAGGTTTTGGTTGAAGATCTGATAACATTCAATAAATAAAGAAGCAAAAATACAGAACCAGAAAGGGGGAAATACTGTTTCATGTCACTGTATGTGCATGTGAAAACGACGTCAGTGTGCAGCTAACAGTATAGCTTCCACCACTGTCCCTGTCACCATACCGGGCTCAAACTAGTGGTCCTCTGCTCACAAACACATGTCACCTCACTCCTTGACAACYTACCGACCAATTGAAAAATCACCTGTARATAGAAATAAGTTCATATTATTATTATTGAGAGAGACTGTACCAATGATGTGTATAAACCCTGGATCGCTGATGCTATGTAACGGCCAATGAGAGACTTTAAATCCACCGGTCTCTATATATGGTACTCCCCAGAAGAAGCAGTCCTCCATAAGAATTCATGGAATTCTACAGTATTTCAATAAAATATTTCAAGGACAAAATTACATGTATTTAAGTATTTTGTTGAAGAGGGGGACAGTAAAGTTAGTACTCTATAAAGAAAATACTTTAATATCTGTACATGTTTATTTTTTATTTGTTATGTTCAGGTCATATAAAAAGCATGAGCRGGAGCACACCCAGAGAAAATGACTTATTGTAGAGGTGCTGACTAACAGTGAATACACTGTAAGCTATAAAAACAAAGAGAGTTGCACACTCTATATATATAAACTCCCAGTAATTTATTGGGTAAAACACCAACGTTTCGGCATCACTGTGCCTTCTTCAGGGTAAAGCCATGAATGCTTAATCAAGGTTATGTAGACAAACAGTGCAATTAGCGCAACCAATGACAATAGTGAGGGGTGTGTCATAATTATGAGGTTAATTHGAATGAATTGAGTGAAACTGTTAAAAGACAATGGTTTACAGCATATTGAATATATTAGCCTATTGTTATCATTAACATTAGCATAAGATTCGCATCAACATAAATGATTGTTTAATTTAATTTCACATATATTTAATTGTTTCCATTTTCATTAAATGTTGATAAAATGTAATATCTTGGTTCATCCATAATGCATAGTAAGCATCATCAACAGGGTGCACATATTGGTTCTATGCTGATAAACTGTAGAAAGAATATATTCATTTATAAGACCTCTTTATAAAATAATTGTTCATAAAAAGGGCCTGAGACCAAAGTCAATATTCTGACCACTTGGGGTCAATGTTTTTCAATAGGAAATCCAGTAGTCCTCCCTCTGTAGTAGTAGGATCTCCATGTTACCTCCTCTCCTTGGTAGAGCAACATGCTCAATACRTGTGTATTTGAGGGAGGAGATGGGATCAACCTGTGTTGCTTCAACAAAGTGAGCTGCTATTGGATAYTCAGTGTTCTTACACCTGATTGAGCTGCGGTGTTCAGCTCWYCATTGTTTTAATTGTCTTTTCYTTTGTCCTACYTTGGCTTTTCCACATGAACATGTGATGAGATAGATCACTACCTTTATCTTGKAAGAGATGATACCCCTAACAGGGATTTTTCCACCTGTATGTGGGTGTCTYWAGAAMYYTGTTTTTGTAGTGCTATTGCACTGTGAGCATGAGCCACATTTGTAGTTCCCATTTGGAATGGGTGTCAAGAGTGTCTGAGTGGGCTCAGGGGGCAGGTCAGATCTCAGATCTGTTAAAACAATTAAAACAATGCAGATCTGACCAGGTCAGATCTCACAAGCTATCCCCAATATTACGCCCACACTTATAGACCACCAGTGGGGTTTCCTTGAAGACGTGTGATATTTTTTTTGTCTGATTGCAGAATATGCCAGTGCCTTTTCAGGATTGCTTTCATTTTTTCTGAACACTTGGTGTACTTAGTGCAAAAGACTGTTGCGCTGTTTCACTTCTTTGGTTTAGTTTTTAGAAAAACCTCTTTTGGTTTTTGAGATATTTTCATCATTGCAGGATCAATACTTTTTTAGCATTGCTGTCAAAATCTGACTGTTGGCAACAGATTCATTTAACCCTGAATAACTGGCTATATGGGAGACCATTCCTGAGGGGAAGGGGATGCATACTATCCCCACGTAGCAGGGTTTTGAGGTCTGTTGGCTTTGTGTACAGGTCTGTATGTAATGCATCATTCCCTTTGATGATCCATAAGTCCAGGGAGTTTAATTTTCTCTCATCAGTCTGCATGGTGAATTTGAGATATTCAGAGCTCTCGTTTAGCAGAGTTTGGAATTAATTTAGTTCCTGTTGACTTCCTTCCCTGAGCACAAAGACATCATCTATGTTTATATTCCATGAGAGGATTTTAGATAGTAGGGGGTGTGTCTCTATGTTTTGTAAATGAGTGCTTCCTCAAATTGTTCCACATACAGGTTCCCATAGTTGGGGTCAAAGGGGGAGCCCATAGCAACACCCCGAATTTGAAGGAAAAAGTCTGACTCAAAGATGAAGTAGTTATTGTATAATACCAGTTCAGTGAATTACAAGATGTGATCACTGGCTGGAGAAAGGGTAGGGTCTCTCTGTTGAAAGAAGTGTTGCAGTTTTACAAAATATAATTGAAAGTTTGTATTAAGGTGTCTGTAATAGAATATACTTGTCTAAAACGAATGTAGACATTAATAAATGCATTTCTATAGCTTCCAACATCTGTTTTACAATCAAATCAAATCAAATTGTATTAGTCACATACACATGGTTAGCAGATGTTAATGCGAGTGTAGCGAAATGCTTGTGCTTCTAGTTCCGACAATGCAGTAATAACCAACAAGTAATCTAACCTAACAATTCCACAACTACTACCTTATACACACACAAGTGTTAAGGGATAAAGAATATGTACATAAAGATATATGAATGAGTGGTGGTACAGAACGGCATAGGCAAGAATGCAGTAGAATGGTATAGAGTACGGTATATACATATGAGATGAGTACTGTAGGGTATGTAAACATAAAGTGGCATAGTTTAAAGTGGCTAGTGGTACATGTATTACATAAAGATGGCAAGATGCAGTAGATGATATAGAGTACAGTATATACATATGAGATGGGTAATGTAGGGTATGTAAACATTATATTAAGTGGCATTGTTTAAAGTGGCTAGTGGTACATTTTTACATAATTTCCATCAATTCCCATTTTTAAAGTGGCTGGAGTTGAGTCAGTATGTTGGCAGCGGCCGCTAAATGTTAGTGGTGGCTGTTTAACAGTCTGATGGCCTTGAGATAAGAAGCTGTTTTTCAGTCTCTCGGTCCCTGCTTTGAGCACCTGTACTGACCTCGCCTTCTGGATGATAGCGGGGTGAACAGGCAGTGGCTCGGGTGGTTGTTGTCCTTGATATCTTTATGGCCTTCCTGTGACATCGGGTGGTGTAGGTGTCCTGGAGGGCAGGTAGTTTGCCCCGGTGGTGCGTTCTGCAGACCTCACTACTCTTGGAGAGCCTTACGGTTGGGGGCGGAGCAGTTGCCGTACCAGGCGGTGTACAGCCCGACAGGATGCTCTCGATTGTGCATCTGTAGAAGTTTGTGAGTGCTTTTGGTGACAAGCCGAATTTCTTCAGCCTCCTGAGGTTGAAGAGGCGCTGCTGCGCCTTCTTCACGACTGTCTTGTGTGGGTGGACCAATTCAGTTTGTCCGTGATGTGTACACCGAGGAACTTAAAACTTTCCAACTTCTCCACTACTGACCCGTCGATGTGGATAGGGGGGTGCTCCCTCTGCTGTTCCTGAAGTCCACAATCATCTCCTTTGTTTTGTTGACGTTGAGTGTGAGGTTATTTTCCTGACACCACACTCCGAGGGCCCTCACCTCCTCCCTGTAGGCCGTCTCGTCGTTGTTGGTAATCAAGCCTACCACTGTAGTGTCATCCGCAAACTTGATGATTGAGTTGGAGGCGTGCATGGCCACGCAGTCGTGGTGAACAGGAGTACAGGAGAGGGCTCAGAACGCACCCTTTGTGGGCCCCAGTGTTGAGGATCAGCGGGGTGGAGATGTTGTTACCTACCCTCACCACCTGGGGGCGGCCCGTCAGGAAGTCCAGGACCCAGTTGCACAGGGCGGGTCGAGACCCAGGGTCTCGAGCTTGATGACGAGTTTGGAGGGTACTATGGTGTTAAATGCTGAGCTGTAATCGATGAACAGCATTCTCACATGGGTATTCCTCTTGTCCAGATGGGTTAGGGCAGTGTGCAGTGTGGTTGCGATTGCGTCGTCTGTGGACCTATTGGGTCGGTAAGCAAATTGGAGTGGGTCTAGGTGTCGGTAGGGTGGAGGTGATATGGTCCTTGACTAGTCTCTCAAAGCACTTCATGATGACGGAAGTGAGTGCTACGGGGCGTAGTCGTTTAGCTCAGTTACCTTAGCTTTCTTGGGAACAGGAACAATGGTGGCCCTCTTGAAGCATGTGGGAACAGCAGACTGGGTAAGGATTGATTGATATGTCCGTAAACAACCAGCCAGCTGGTCTGCGCATGCTCTGAGGACGCGGCTGGGAATGCCGTCTGGGCCTGCAGCCTTGCGGGTTAACACGTTAAATGTTTTACTCACCTCGGCTGCAGTGAAGGAGAGCCCGCAGGTTTTGTAGGGGGCCGTGTCAGTGGCACTGTATTGTCCTCAAAGCGGGCAAAAAAGTTGTTTAGCCTGTCTGGGAGCAAGACATCCTGGTCCGCGACGGAGCTGGTTTTCTTTTGTTAATCCGTGATTGACTGTAGACCCTGCCACATACCTCTTGTGTCTGAGCTGTTGAATTGCGACTCGATTTTGTCTCTGTACTGGGACTTAGCCTGTTTGATTCCTTGCGGAGAGAATAGCTACACTGTTTGTATTCGGTCATGCTTCCGGTCACCTTGCCCTGGTTAAAAGCAGTGGTTCGCGCTTTCAGTTTCACGCGAATGCTGCCGTCAATCCACGGTTTCTGGTTTGGGAATGTTTAATCGTTGCTGTGGGTACGACATCGTCAATGCACTTCCTAATGAACTCGCTCACCGAATCAGCATATTCGTCAATATTGTTGTTGGACGCAATGCGGAACATATTCCAATCCGCGTATCGAAGCAGTCTTGAAGCGTGAATCAGATTGGTCGGACCAGCGTTAACAGACCTGAGCGCGGGAGCTTGTTGTTTTAGTTTCTGTTTGTAGGCTGGAATCAACAAAATGGAGTCGTGGTCAGCTTTTCCGAAAGGGGGGCGGGAGGGCCTTATATGCGTCGCGGAAATTAGTATAACAATGATCTAGGGTTTTTCCAGCCCTGTAGCACAATCGATATGCTGATAGAATTTAGGAGGAGTAACAAGACGGCTGTGCAGTTGCTTCCAAACAGCGGCCCCTGCAGTGATCTAGACTTGATACATATCATTGGTCTGTACGAAAATGTATCAGAACCTCCCTGATGTTGTCCTTTATGTTGCAGGTGTTTTGACCTGTTTTGGTCAACGAGTTTGACACCACAATGCCAGATAGACTGGATGTACTGACTGGCTCCTGTATGCAAATCCCATGTTCATTTGATATTCCTGGCCAAAATATAAGTATAAATTGAACACCACAATACAAACCTCTGGAGTGTGGATTAAAGATATCCCATACTTTGGTGGGCTTCCGGACAATGTGATATTCAACAGTAGTAAGATGGTCAACAGATATCAAGGGAAGATAACTGGAAACATGTCCCAGAAGAACTGCACCACAGTCTTCTTCAATGTAACCACAATCACACTAATAGATACTTCTCAGGATTGAGAGTCAACCATTCCGTGCAACAGATCCTGATAAGTCTGTTGATATAGTTGTCAGGGGTAGAGACAATTTATCTTTTAACCAACTATTTCTTCCAACTCATATTCCTTGCATCAAGGATAAGAGTAGAACAAGTGGATAATTTAACTATTAGTGTAAAATATCTTTATCTGCAATGTATTACAGATTTGCTTCCAGTCCCATCATTACTGTCTCAGGTGAGGTGAAGGAAGGGACCCCTGTCAGTTTTAACTGCTCTGCTGTCGCTCCTGTCCTGAACACCCCCCTGAGCTGACATGGACTCTCCCAACACAGTCACAACTGAAATCAACTGCAGGAGAATTCCAGACCCAAACCAAATCAGTCTCTCCAACGGTGACCTGCACTCATCATACCTTCATCATGAGAAGAACATCACTTGTACTGCAGTCTACCCAGTAGGGGCAATCAACAAGACAGCTGAACATAACATGATGCTTAACATTTCATGTAAGATTTAGTCACCGGTTCCTGTAGAATAGATCATTCTATCATGTTTTCACTGATGATTGTAATAGAGTGGTTTGGATGAGACTATTCAATATACCATATCAGATACATTCCAAATGAACCCCTCTCCCAGTCTCTCCTAAGGACACCTCGGCCTCCATCAGTCCAGCTGATCCAGTATTAATGGGCAGCTGTGTTATTCTGACCTGCAGCAGTACAGCCAACCCTCCTGTGACATCCTTCACCTGGTTCCAGATCTGTGGAGATAAACCAATACAGGTAGCATCTGCACAGAGTTACTCCCTCAATGTGACTGTTGGTGATAGAGGACTGTACTTCTGTGAAGCAAGAAATAGTCACAGCTGTGGCAAGTCAAAGGAAGTGCAGCTGGCTATTAAAGGTAAAACGGGAACGTTGGGCACAATCGTATGTTAGATACTCACTATATTTTCAAAAGTGTGTGGACACCCCTTCAAATGCGTGGATTCAGCTATTAAAGCTCCACATGTTGCTGACAGGTGTATAAAAATCGAGCACACAACCATGCAATCTCCTTAGACAAACATTGGCAGGAGAATGGCAACATTCACTACCYAGTTCCAAACTGCCTTTGGAAGCAACGGCAGCACAAGAACTGTTTGTTGAGGGCTTCATGAAATGGGTTTCCATGGCCGAACAGCCGCACACAAGCCTCAGATCACTATGTGCAATGCCAAGAATCAGCTGCAGTGGTGTAAAGCTCACTGCCATTGGACTCTGGAGAAGTGGAAATCCGTTCTCTGGCGTGTTGAATATACAATTCACCATCTGGTAGTACGGCGGACGAATCTGGGTTTTGACGGTTTCCAGGAGAACACTACCTGCCCCAATGCATAGTGCCAACTGTAAAGTTTGGTGGATGAGGAATAATGAACTGGGTGTAACGGTTCTCGTGGGCTGAAGGAAGAGTGGACCAAGGTGCAGCATTTAAAGTGTTCATGATTTAATCCAAAAAAACAAATTGAACAACAACAACGAACAGGAGAACGAAAGCGAAACAGTTCTGTCTGGTGCAGACACAAAATAGAAAACAACTACCCACAAAACACAGGTGGGAAAAGGCTACCTAAGAATGGTTCTCAATCAGAGACAACGATAGACAGCTGCCTCTGATTGAGAACCACACCCGGCCAAACACATAGAAATAGAAGACATAGAACAAAAACATAGAATGCCCACCCTAACTCACGACCTGACCACCAAAATAGAGACATAAAAAGGATCTCTAAGGTCAGGGCGTGACACTGGGGCTGTTTTTCATGGTTTGGTCTAGACCCCTTAGTTCCAGTGACGGGATATCTTAACGCTACAGCATAAAACGACATTCTATATTCCATACTAATGCCCATGATTTTGGAATGAGATGTTCGACTAGCAGGTGTCCACATACTTTTGGTCATGTAGTGTACTTTAGAGATCTTTTTTGTGAGAATTGACCATAATATGTTCTGTATTTTCAGGGCCAGAAGAGCCTGTTAACCCAATGGTTTTTGGGGTTGCAGCAGGAACTCTGGGGGCCTTTTTGCTTATCAGCCTGATCAGTCTTTTTGTATGGTAAAAACTATTCCTGGCATCAACGCAAAACTATATTATTTCTGCTGTGTTTGTGCTTTTGCATATGAAAACCCTCAGTGCATTCAGAAGGCCTTTCTAAATGTCTTCCAGGAGGAGAAACTCGAGGCTCCACGATGGACTTGAAAGGACGGACAATCCACAGGGACAGGTGGGAATAAGGCTCAACTTTCAAAACCATCTACAAAGTGTATCTAAGGAAGAATATAATTAATGCTGAAACTATCCAAAGCCATGAGGTTAACATCATTTTAGAGAAAGTTCAGGGGAGATGACCACACCAATAGCAATGCCACATCCTGTAAGAATATGGAATGATAACAGAATAGCTGTTGGACTTTGACAGTGTTTACATTAGATTGGAGCTCATTTGTTGGCAAAATGTACCTCTTTACACCTGTCAGTTGAATTTACATTTTTATTGACATCCACTCAGTATGTGTTGTGTAACCTGCTGACCTTAGAGTTTTACACATGACTGAGCTTAGAGCTTTCCACCTGTTCCTCTCTCTGTGTTCTCTCCACAGAACTCCCCGGTTGGGACAGTGTGTGCTAACCAGGCCACAGCCGGAGAGGAACCAGAGGAACGTGCAGAAGACCAGRCTGAAGAGATCCACTACGGTGACATAGACRTCTCCAAACTACAGACCAAAGAGACCCCAGCTGCAGCCCAGGACAGGGTCCAGGGACAGGAGAGTGAGTACGCTGAAGTCAATGTGACCAGAAGAGGGGACAAGGTACAACACCTTAACAACCTAGATGGGCTTTATGCACAAGTGAATTAAAGAGGTGCATGTTAATTATTTTGCCAATGGGTATTAAGTATTTTTATGTACAGTATTGTCATTGTGTATTAGTTTTCTATTGGTACTTTTGTTACATTTATAATTATGTGCTCTTATATGCATATTTGTAGAATTTGCTGGGATGAAAAGTGCTGGGATGAACAAGTGGATAATTTAACTTTTAGTGTAAAATATATTTATCTACAATGTATTACAGATTTGCCTTCCAGTCCCATCATTACTGTCTCGGGTGAGGTGAAGGAAGGGACCCCTGTCAGTTTGAACTGCTCTGCTGTCGCTCCCTGTCCCGAACACCCCCCTGAGKTGACATGGACTCTCCCAACACAGTTCACATCTGAGAACCAACTGCAGGAGAATCCAGACCAAACCAAATCAGTTCTCTCCACGGTGACCTTCACTCCATCATACCTTCATCATGAGAAGAACATCACTTGTCTGCAGTCCATAGGGGCAATCAACAAGGACAGATGAGATAAATGATGCTTTAACGTTTCATGTAGATTGTAGGTCACCGGTTCCTGTAGAATAGATCATTCTATCATGTTTTCACTGATGATTGTAATAGAGTGGTTTTGATGAGACTATTCAATATACCATATCCAGATACATTCTAAATGAACCCCTCTCCCTCAGTCTCACCCAATGACACCTCGGCCTCCATCAGTCCAGCTGATCCAGTATTAGTGGGCAGCTGTGTTATTCTGACCTGCAGAAGTACAGCCAACCCTCCTGTGACAAACTTCACCTGGTTCCAGATCAGTGAGGGTAAACCAACACAGGTTGCATCTGGACAGAGTTACTCCCTCAATGTGACTGTTGGTGATGGAGGACTGTACTACTGTGAAGCAAGAAATAGTCACGGCTGTGGGAAGTCAAGGGAAGTGCAGCTGGCTATTAAAGGTAGAAGCATTGGCACATTCAATACKACACAACATTAAGAATAATATAGATATAGATAGATGTAGAAGAGATATACTTCTACATGCCTGCTATATGTATCTAGGTATGATACGYTTMTAGGATCTTAATTTGATCACTATTTTGTTGCTTAGAAGTTTATTGCATTGAGGGAATCACAGATAAGCTTTGTGATTTGCATATATTCACCAAAAATCTGGACATAAAACGTGGTTATATTAATAGTATTGCACCTTTCATGTATCCTTATTTTGTCCAGCTAATAGTCTCACCACCAATGGAACAACATTACGGAGGAAACGTTCAAATCCTTTTGCTGGAGGATTATTTTGCTGCAACAATACTGGCTAAATTAAGATCTTACATCTGTACATCTACAGTATATGTGTAAATTGTAATGTTAGACAATGTGCAAAATGTTTCCTCTTTTAGGAACAGATGACCATAATATGTGTTTTATTTACAGGGCAAGAAGAGCCTGTTAACCCAAKGGTTTTTGAGATTGTAGGAAAAACCTTGGMGTTGCTTTTCCTTTTCAGCCTGGTCGTATTCTTTGCATGGTAAAAAGATATTCCCAGCCTCAATGRAAACATATTTATCATGRTGATTGTGCTTTTGTATATGAACACCTAAATGATGTCAAAATACCTTTATTCTTGTCTTCCAGGAGGAGGAGAACATCTAGACTCCCCAGTGGGTTT
>NW_019945139.1:14770-20296 GCF_002910315.2 Salvelinus sp. IW2-2015
AAGGGCACCTGTTGGTAGATGGGTAAAACAAATTATAATCTGACAATGAATTTCCCTTTGAGCATGGTGAAGTTATTAATTACACTGTGGATTGTTTGTCAATTCACCCATTCACAACAACACCACTCAGGGATTTCACCCACAGGAGGTTGGTGGCACCTTATTGGGGAGAACAGACTTGTGGTAATGGCTGGAGCAGAGTAGGTGGAATGGTATCAAATACATCCAACACGTTTTCCATGTGTTTTATTCCATTTGCTCCGTTCCAGACATTATTATGAGACGATCTCCCCTCAGCAGCCTCCACTGATTTCACCATAACGCCAATGGTGACTTTAAAACAGTTACATAGTTTAACGGCTGTGATTAGAGAAAACTGAGGATGGATCAGCAACATTGTACTTACTCCATAATACTAACCTAAATGACAGAGTGAGAAGAAGGAAATATGTACAGAATAAACATATTACAAAACATGCATTCTGTTTGCAATAAGGCAGTAAAGTAATAGTGCTAAAAAATGAGCAAATAAATGAACTTTATGTCCTGAATACAAAGTGTTATGTTTGGGGCAAATCCAACACATCACTGTGTACCACTCTTCATATTTTCAAGCATGGTGATGGCTGCACCGTGTTATGGGCATGCTATTTAATCCATTTTTAATTCAAGCTGTAAAACAACAGAATGTGGAATAAGTCAAGGGGTACTTTCTGAAGACACTGAGTATACCAAACATTAGGAACACCTTCTGTTTGAGTTTGAAACCCCTTTTGTCTTCAGAACATCCTCAGTTCATTGGGGCATGGACTCTACAAGGTGTCTAAAGAGTTCCACAGGGATGTTGGCCCATGTTGACTCCAATGCTTCCTAGAGTTGTGTCAAGTTGGCTGGAAGGTTTTTGGGTGGTGGACCATTCTTGATACACACCGGAAACTGTTTAGAGTGAAAAAACCCTGCAGTATTGCTGTTCTTGAAACCAGTGTGCCTGGCACCTACTACCACACCTCATTCAAAGGCACTTACATTTTTTGTCTTGCCCAAACACCCACTAAATGGCACACATACACAATACACTTCTCAATTGTCTCAAGGATTAAAAATCCTTCTTTAATCTGTCTCCTCCCCTTCCTCTACTGTCATGAGAATTATGTTCTCAATGTTCATAAACCCAAATCAATGAACTACTCAGCCTGAAACCCAGAATTTGTAGGAAACTGGTTGAAATGAATCAGACGGAGGCCCAGCTACGATAGTCAGAACATGTATTTACGAGAGCGCTCCTGTGCATATACAATGATGTTCCCTTTATAACATTCTCTTAACATATGCACATACATACACACTAACATTAGGAGAGCTTTCTTGGTCTCTACAATTCTCACCACAGTTGATCACCACCCAGCTGACAGTTCCAGTCCCCCCAGGGGGGCTCTCCCTGTCCTATCTTATCTCCCCAGACTTATAGCCGGGTCGGTTCAAACATAGGTTAAGGCTCCTCTTTGTTTTCTTTTGGCACACACATACATTCCTCTCTTCCCAGGTCCAACCTAGTTGGACTTATGTTTATCAGCTTTAATTACTCCTTGTCTATGCTACATAACCTCTAATCCCTAATGGTTAAGTTTCCGGGTAGAATTATTTAATCATTTATCTTAAACCTTGATAAAATCTTTTAACATCTACGCTGATTGAAGTGGATTTAACAAGTGACAACAATAAGGGATCATAGCATTAACCTGGATTCACCTGGTCAGTCTATGTCATGAAAGCAGCAGTAAGATTGGTTCTGTTTTATCACCTAATACCTACTCATATATCCATTGATAGTGAGTGGTAGCCTAATCTGCATGTAGACAAAATCGTTGCATTGTATTTTCAGAAGATTTACCCACATATAGGCAAAGCAGTTTCCACAAAACTGAAATGAGCTTGTTCCTCCCATTTTTGTCAGTCCCACCATATCCCCATCCCCACCATATTGCAGCATCAGTGTAGTGTAGTGTCCAATAGTCAATACTTTCTCTCTTCTCTCTCTGAATCATCTGGTCCTTCTGCTTCTCAATCCCTGATCCTGTCCTCCAGAGCCTTCAGCTCTCCCTCCACCTGTTGGGGGAGGTCGGCTCCCATCTGCTGGGTAAAGTACACCCTCAGTTCCTGGGTCTCCTTCTCCCAGAAGACCTTGGGCAGGTTGAAAAGTGTTTTTGTCTAGAAGTGATACGGCTTTTGTCCAAATTTTGTTTTCTCCCAAGTTTAGGAGAATTTAGGCAGCAAGTTAGGAGAATTAACGTAGCAGGTTATGATAATTAGATCAAGGAATGGAAAAGTGCTAAGATTAGCTCAAATGCTAAAAGAATTTGATGTCAATTTGACAAAAGCTTTATCCCGTCTGGACTTGACCGTCGTAGAGGGAGCCCATGTCCAACTTGCCTCCCAGTCCCTGCAGGTCACTGGCTCCCTCCTGTGGCACCCGGTACACTCTTTTCACATCACTTCAATAAGAAGTGATTTTGG
Organism: Salvelinus sp. IW2-2015; assembly: GCF_002910315.2. NCBI lineage: Eukaryota > Metazoa > Chordata > Actinopteri > Salmoniformes > Salmonidae > Salvelinus > Salvelinus sp. IW2-2015. The sequence goes on from NW_019945139.1 coordinate 17,285, forward strand.
TAGTAGGTTAGGAGCAGGGCTGGACTACAGAACAGCCCCAGATAGCATATGATAGCAAAAGATGTTGAATAGTAGGAAATTAGCTCTAAAACACAACATTTTCTGTCAGCTTCATGAAAACATGTCGAATAACATTATACAACTGTAAATATATATCTCTGCACCATGACAAAATGGGTTGAAATGCTCTCTGCACCATGGCAAAATGGGTTGAAATCTCTCTGCCCCATGGCAAAATGGGTTGAAATGCTCTCTGCACCATGGTGGCAAAATGGGTTGAAATGCAGTAAGTAAGAAGGGGGTGTGGGGTCGTCAGACCCTGGTTAGGAGAGCATTTTCACTAACCGTAACCCATAGCCGTAATTCTCCTAACCTGCTGCATAAATTCTTCTAGCCTGATACGAAAAAGTCCATTCTGTATAGAAGTGGCGTGAAAATGTGTCATCCAGCCCACCAGGGTCTTCTTGGCAAATAGACTTTAAAGAGGAAATGAAGGCTGTTGTTGTCTGTTCACACTGCTATGCTTTATCTTATCACCGGCAAACTACCTGCCTTCAGGACACTAACACCACCCGATGTCACAGGAAGGCCAAAGATCAGCAAGGACAACAACCACCCGATGCCACTGCCTGTCACACCGCTATCATCCAGAAGGCTTCTTCATCGTCCATCTTCTCTCTGCTCTCTAGTACTTAGCTCTCGTCTCTCTCCTCTCTCTCTCGTGTGCCATTCAACTCTGCTCTCCCTTCTGGTGACCGATCTCTCTCTCTCTCTCCTGCTCTTCTGAGACACGTCGAAAAAACTATAGCCATTATCAAGATCCACATATTGCCCCTATGCTCTTCCCTGATGCTAAGCTTAGCGAATCTCAGAGAAATCAGACTTGATAGAGACAGCCAATGGTACGTGACTAACATTGATGGCTGCGTGTGCCTGCCGCGATGACCGATTCATATTGTACAACATACTGAACGACCCTTGCACATGAGCGATAACTCATAGTGAGCCCCTGCCCCCAACTTAGACTAATCATCGTAAGCGACCCTAGACTCAGATTGTAATAAAAGTAATATTGTAAACATACGCTACTGATGACACTTGGTAATAGCACGGACGCACTTCTAACGGTAAGTTGGTGTGTAACCAGTTTATATAACTCGAGAGGCTTTTAACACTATTACTAGCCCTAGCGATGTGTGCACATACAGAATGCATTCAGTAAAATGTAAGAGACTATACGTGTACCCTATACTATCTACTGCATCTTGCCTATGCTGTTCGGCGCGAAGAGTCGCTCATCCATTAATATTATATAGTACATATTCTATTTCATTCCATTACACTTGAGTGTGTATAAGGTAGTTGTGGGTGAAAATTCTTGAGATTACTTGTTAGATATTACTGGCGCACGGTTGGAACTAGAAGCACAGAGCATTTCGCTACACTCGCCGGATTAAACATCTGCTAACCATGTGTAATGTGACCAATAAATGGTGATGTGATTTGATATTGATTGTGTAGCCCGTACCGAATGAAATGCTTACTGACGAAGCCCTTAACCAACAGGTGTAGCACCTCACAAGGTGAATGAGAATGCTTTCACTACAAGCCCTTACACCAACAGGTGAGAGCGCCTCACAGTGAAGAGTGGCACTTACTGACGAGAAGCCCTTAACCAACAGTGTAGCACCTCACAGTGAAATGCTTAGCTGAACAAGCGCCGCATTTAACCAAGGCAGGGTGTGTTAGTCCCTCACAGTGAGAGAGATGCGTATACTGAACAAGCACACTATAAACCCAACAGGGTAGTAGACGCGTCACAGGTGGAGAATGCGAGACACTGACAAGGGCGCCTAACCAAGAGATCCATAGTTGCAACTCAAGAAAGAGTTAAAGAAAAGTGGTTTGCTAAATTAACTAAAAGTAAAACATTATAATAAAAAGAGTAACCAAAATAATTAACCAATAACAAGGCTATGACAAGGGGAGTAGTACCAGGTAACGGATGTGACAAGTGAGAGCAAGAAGAGCGCAGGAGAGCGTACAGGTTGAGATCTGACCGTGGAGGAGGAGAAAACATGTTTGGTAATTGTTACATGGACTGGGATAGGGGTGAAGTGACCATTGCATAGAATAATTAGACAGCGCAAGTAGTCAGCAGTGTACAAAAACAACATGAAGAGGAGAGTAGGTGGGGGAAGAAAGCACGATGTGGTAAAATTGATAAATAGTTCTGGTTGAGCTCATTTGAAGTTAATGGTTCAACAGTCTTATGGCTTTGGGGGATAGAAGCTGATTAGGAAGGAAGACCTTTTGGTCCTAGAACTTGCGCGCGTCATGAGAGTGTACGCGCTTCCGGTTGCAGGAGAAGCAGAGAAAAACAGTCAAGATGCACTTGCGCGATGACTACGGAGTTACCATTACAATGTTTTACTCTCCTCTGAACACCACCTAGTATATAGGTCTGGCATGGCAGGGAAAAGACTTGGGCCCCATGGGAGAAGAGAGATGTACCGAAGCCGTACGGCAGCACCAACTACGCACTCATGTAGCGCCTTACGAGAGACAGGGCGTCAGGAGATAAACAAGAGAACAAGTGACATACCATGGACCATGTGACTATGCGAAGGGAGAAAGAGAGATGGATAGGTAAAGAAGAGAAAAGAGACCAGAGATTGCAAATGCGTCGAGAGTAGAAAGAGGTCGAGAAAAGAGACCTTGCGTGTGAGAGGAGTCTGTGCGGACCCATTGGCCAAAATAACTAGTAGCACAGGGATGTTTCACATCAATTTTTTTCAACATTGAAAAAAACAGACTTGGTATGTTTGAAACAGGATGTAACCTGTAATTGTATCCAAGTGATTCTCACAACCACCACTCACTTCGTCCTGACACCAACTTCCTCTTTTTCTTTGCTTTAAAAAAATGATATATATATATATTTCACCGTTTATTTAACCATGAGGCTGAGTTGAGGAACAAGTTTTCTCATTTACAACTCGCGACCTGGCC
>NW_019945139.1:24381-26108 GCF_002910315.2 Salvelinus sp. IW2-2015
CGTCTAAGGCAAGTATCGACTTCTTCAGTATATCTTCTGTTAATTTGAATGTTCAAAATAAATTTAAGGAAATTAATTCTGAGTGATGAGATTCAATATGTTCTAAAGTACTGCTGTTTGTTCATGTATTATCTTCACAACTGAAGGACATAGTGTATTTGATATGGAGATGGTTCAATGCAATGTGTTGTGTGAGTTAAGCTACTCTACCAGTAAGTGTATGTTTGTACTGTTTCAGGTGATCAGTAGTGTGTGAGTTCTCACATGGCTTGTCCTGAGAACATGTTTTTTCTCAATGGTCTCTTTATGTCAGGTGAGTCTTCCACACAACAACAACTAGTTATGAATCAGACATAAAGGAATAAGCACAAGTCATGATATTTCATGGGATGTGCTATATTAATTCCATTTAATTGTGTAGAAAAGTGTGAGGTTAATTCCTGATTAGTGCAGTTTAATAGTCTGGATTCAAACAGTGCTGTGAAAAAGTATTTGCCACCTTTACATTTATTCTACTTTTGCATGTTTTTGATCCTGAACGTTATCAGATATTCAATCAAAAGCTGATATTAGATACATGGAACCGAACTAACAACACAACAATGACATACTTATTGAATTTATTTAATTGCCCCTTACACTCAATAACTGGTTGTGTCTCCTTTAGCTGAAATGACTCCAACCAAACACTTCCTGTAGTTGTTGATCAGTCTCTCACGTTGCTGTGGAGGAATTTTGTCCCACTGTCCCATGCAGAACTGCTTTAACTCAGCGACATTTGTGGGTTTTCAAGCATGAACTGTAACAATGTCTCATTTGGCATTAGGTCTGGACTAGGCCATTACAAAACTTTAAATTTGCTGACTTGATTATGTGTTTTGGAATGGTGACACAACCAGTTATTGAGTGTAAGGGAGCAATTTATTTTTCACACGGGGAATTGGTTGATGCATAACTTTGTGAATTATATAAATTAATAACTATATATTTTTTTTGTTATTTGGTAACTCAAGTTCCCTTTATCTAATAGGTTTTGGTTGAAGATCTGATAACATTCAGTATAAAAAAAAATTGAGAACCGGAAAGGGGTAAATACTGTTTCATGTCACTGTATGTGTATGTGAAACCGACGTCAGTGTGCGGTTAACAGTATAGCTTCCACCACTGTCCCTATCACCATACCGGGCTCAAACCAGTGGTCCTCTGCTCACAAACACATGTCACCTCACTCCTTGACAACACACCAACCAATTGAAAAATCACCTGTACATTGACATAAGATAATATTATTATTATTGGGAGAGACTGTACCAGTGATGTCAATAAAAAATGCCTGACCGATGATGCTATGTAACAGCCAATGAGAGACTTTAAATCCACCGGTCTCTATATATGGTACTCCCCAGAAGAAGCAGTCCTCCATAAGAATRAATGGAATTCTACAGTATTTCAATAAAATGTTTCAAGGACTCAATTACATGTATTTAAGTATTTTGTTGTAGACCCTTAATATCTTTAGATGTTTTTTATTTTATTTGTTATGTTCAGGTCATATAAATAGCATTAGCTGGAGCACTCTCAGAGAATGTTACTTATTGTAGAGGTGCAGACGAACAGTGAATACACTGTAAGTGTAACAGTATAACTTTAGTACGTCCCCTCGCCCCGACACGGGCGCGAACCAGGGACCCTCTGCACACATCAACAACTGACACCCACGAAGCGTC
>NW_019945139.1:27048-28284 GCF_002910315.2 Salvelinus sp. IW2-2015
TGGTTCCCAATCAGAGGCAGCTGTCTATCATTGTCTCTGATTGGGGATCATATATAAGTTGTTGTTTTCATTTTGGGTTTTGTGGGATCTTATTTTCTGTTTAGTGTCTGTGCCTGACAGAACTGTATGCTTTCGTTTTTTCGCTGTTGTTATTTTGTTTGAGTGTTTCTTGAATAAACGAATCATGAACACTTACCACGCTGCGCCTTGGTCCACTCTTTCCACTAACGAGAGCCGTAACAGAAGATCCCACCAAAAACGGACCACGCAGCGTGGCCAGGATGAGTGGACATGGGAGGAGATCCTGAGGGGAGAAGGACCCAGGATCCGGATTAGAGAGTATCGCCGTTCAAGGGAGCAGATGGAGGCAGAGAGAGCGGAACGGCAACGATACGAGGAATTAGAGCAACGCCGGGAGCCGGAGATGCAGCCTCAAAAAAAATGGGGGGGGGCACACGAGTTGGCGAGCGGAGCGAGCTGAACGAACAGAACTAAGGGGTGAACGAGAACCAACTCTCTGTAAATACAATAAGGAGTTGGTCACGGTTCAAGTGCCATGTTTTCCGGTTCTGCGCACCGTGCCTTCGGTGCGCTCTGTGCAAGCTCTCCGCAGTTGCCGTGCTAGAGTGGGCATCCAGCCAGGACGGATTGTGCTGGCTCAGCGCTCCTGCTCTCCGGTGCATCTCTTCGGCCCAGGATATCCTGCGCCAGCTCTACGCATGGTACCCCCAGTTCGCCAGCACAACCCAGCGCGGCCTGTTCCAGCTCCCCGCACTTGCCGTGCTACAGGGGTTATTCAGCCAGGACGAGTTGTGCCAGCTCTACGCTCCATACATCCAGTGGGCCTCCACGGTCCAGTATATCCTGCGCCGGCTATACGCATTATGCCTCCAGTGCGCCTTCTTAGCCCAGTGCGTCCTGTGCCAGCTCTCCACACTCACCGAGCTAGAGTGGGTATCCAGCCAGGACGCGTTGTGGCAGATCCACGTACCAGGCTGCCAGTACGTCTCCTCAGTCCGGTGAGACCTGTTCCGGCTCCACGTACGAAGCCTCCAGTGATGATCCATGGTCCAAAGCCTCCAGTGATGATCCATGGTCCAAAGCCTCCAGTGATGATCCATGGCCCGGAGCCTGTAGTGATGATCCATGGCACGAAGCCTCCAGTGATGATCCATGGTTCGGAGCCTCCAGTGATGATCCATGGTTCGGAGCCTCCAGTGATGATCCATGGTTCGG
>NW_019945139.1:31307-37953 GCF_002910315.2 Salvelinus sp. IW2-2015
AGTCCCATATCAAGTCAATGTTGACGGTGAGGAGAGGATAGGACACGCGGTTAGAGTTGGAGAGCACAAGTGGTGTGATACAAGGATGAGGGAAGTGTGGTGTTCAGTAAGTTACATAGAGTGGGAGGAGGCCTAAGTTAACATCTTACTAGTGTATCTGTGTTCTCTGGATCTTTTTGGTGCAGCTTCAGTAAGTAGACTATACTATTTTTTTCAGTTTGGTATCTATTTTATGATCGAGTTATTGTGTCGAGGTTTTTATGTTGAATCGTTAAGAGGATTCAAAGAATGACATTGAGACTCGCAGGTCTAAGGTGTGTTTCATTAATTGCCACTGTAATGCCAAAACCTTTACATTCAATTTCCATGAAATCCTTTGGTGCTTTTGGTCCACATTTATACATTCTCATTAAAATGGATTAATTGTAGATAGTTGTGTTCGGGTGTATGGCTGGACAGAAATTAGTGGAATGGTTTCAATACATACAACAATGTTTTCCATGTGGTTTGATTCCATTTTCTCGTTCCGACATAAATTATGGAGTTGTCTTCCTCTCAGCAGCTCCACTGATTTCACATAAGGCCAGTGGTGACTTTAAAAAAGTTGCAGTGTTTAACACTGTGGATTGGAGAAAACTGAGGATCTATCAACAGACAGTGTAGTTAATCACAACCGAAACCTAAAATTGACAAAGTGAGAAGACAGAAACATGCTAACGGATAACAATAATGGCCAGAAACAGTGCGTTCTGTTTGCAATAGGCACTAAAAGTAAAACGGCAAACAAAAGAAATAACTGAAACTGTTTTATGGTCCTGAAATACAAAGTGTTATGTTTGGGAAATCCAACACATCACTGAGTACCATCTTCATATTTTCAAGATGGTGATGGCTGCACCGTGTTATGGCTGCTATTTAATCCATTTTTAATTCAAGCTGTAAAACAACAGAGTGGAATAAGTCAAGGGTACTTTGAAGAGACTGAGTATACAACATCTAGGAACACCTTCTAATTTTGAGTTGAAACCTTTGTCTTCAGAACAGCTCAGTTATGGGCATGGACTCTACAAGGTGTCGAAGCGTTCCACAGCGATGTGGCCTTTTGACTCCAACGCTTCCTACAGTTGTGTCAAGTTGGTGGATTCTTTGGGGGTTTGGACCAATTCCTTGGATACACCGGAAACTGTTTAGAGTGAAACCCAGCAGTATTGCCAGTTCTTGAAACCAGTGCGCCTGGCACTACTACCACACTCGTTCAAAGGCACTTACTTTTTGTTTTGCCCAAACACCCTCTAAATGGTTCACATACAAATACTTCTCAATTGTCTCAGGACCTTAAAAATCTTCTTTAACCTGTCCCCCCTTCATCTACATGAAAGATGGACTTCTTAACGAGAGTGCTAGACAATATGGCGATCATAGCATTAACCTGGATTCACATGGTCAGTCTATGTCATGGAAGCAGCAGTAAGATTCATTCTGTTTTATCACCTACTACCTACTCATATATCCARTGATAGTGAGTGGTAGCCTGATCTGCATGCAGYCACATRGTTTCAWTGTATTTTCATACATTTTACCCACATATAGGCAAAGRAGTTTCCACAAAACTGAAATGAGCTTGTTCGTCCCTTTTTTGTCAGTACCACCATATCCCCATCCCCACCATATTGCAGCATCAGCGTAGTGTAATGTCCAATAGACAAAACTTTATKTCTTCTCTCTCTGAATCATCTGGTCCCTCCACCTTTCAATTCCTGACCCTGGCCTTCAGCTCTCCCTCCACTTGTTGGGGGAGGTCTCCTTCTCCCAGAAGACCTTGGGCAGGTTGAAGAGTGTTTTGTCTAGAAGGGATACTGCTTTTGTCCAAATTTAGTTTTCTCGCAAGTTTGGTAGAATTTAGGCAGAAGGTTAGAAGAATTAACGTGGCAGGTTYTGATAATTAGATCAAGGAACGGAAAAGAGTTAGGATTAGCTCAAATGCTAAAAGAATTTGATGTCAATTTGACAAAAGCTTTATCCCYTCTAGACTTGACCGTCGTAGAGGGAGCCCATGTCCAACTTGCCTCCCAGTCCCTGCAGGTCACTGGCTCCCTCCTGTGGCACCCGGTACACTCTTTTCACATCACTTCAATAAGAAGTGATTTTGGTAGCAGGTTAGGAGCAGGACCGGATTACTGAACGAACCCAGATAGCATATGATAGAAAAATGTGTTGAATAGTAGGAAATTAGCTCTAAAACACAACATTTTCTGTCAGCTTCATGAAAACGTGTAGAATAGCATTATAAAACTGTAAATATGTATCTCTGCACCATGGCAAAATGGGTTGAAATGCTCTCTGCACCATGGCAAAATGGGTTGAAATGCCCTCTGCACCATGGCAAAATGGGTTGAAATGCTCTCTGCACCATGGCAAAATGGGTTGAAATGCTCTCTGCACAATGGCAAAATGAGTTGAAATTTTCTCTGCACCATGGCAAAATGGGTTGAAATGCTCTCTGCACCATGGCAAAATGGGTTGAAATGCAGTAAGTAAGAGGGGGGATGTGGGGTCGTCCCACATAAATTCTTTTAGCCTGATACGAAAAAGTCAATTCTATGTAGAAGTGGCGTGAAAATGTGTCATCCAGCCCACCAGGGTCTTCTTGGCAAATAGACTTTAAAGAGGAAGTTGGTGTAGGAGAAGTTAAGTGGTGTGTGAGAATCAGTCAGATAAAATTACAGTTACTCTGTTTCATACCAACTCTGTTTTTCATGTTGAAAAAATGATTTGACAACCCCATGATTTGGCATGGGTTCCAAGATCCTCAAAAGGTTCAACAGCTGCACCATCAAGAGCATCTTGACCGGTTGCATCAGCGCCTGGTATGGCAACTGCTCGGCATCTGACCGTAAGGCGCTACAGAGGGTAGTACGTACGGACCAGTACATCACTGGGGCTAAGCTTCCTGCCATCCAGGACCCATATACTAGGCGGTGTCWGAGGAAAGCCTAAAAAATTGTCAGAGACTCCAGTCACCCAAGTCATAGACTGTTCTCTAAGCTTCCGCACAGCAAGCGGTACCGGAGCGCCCATTCTAGAACCAAAATGCTCGTTAACAGCTTCTACCCCCAAGCCCTAAGACTTCTGAACAATTAATCAAATGGCCAACGGACTATTTACATTTACCCCCCCACCTTCATTTGTTTTGTCTACTGCTGCTTCTCGCTGTTTATTATCTATGCATGGTCACTTCACCCCTACCTCCATGTACAAATTACCTCGACTAACCTGTACCCCCGCACATTGACTCTGTACCGGTACTCCATGTATATAGCCTTGTTATTGTTAATTTATTGTGTTTCTTTTTATAATGTTTTACCTTAGTTCATTTAGTAAACATTTTCTTAACTCTTTCTTGAGTTGCACTGTTGGTTAAGGGCTTGTCAGTAAGCATTTCACGTTAAGATCTACACTTGTTCTATTCAACGTTTATGATTTAGCTCGATTTATAAAAACATCACACACACATTCCCATTGAAGCCTGGGAGACTACCTGTTGGGGGAGGTCGGCTCCCACCTGCTGTTTAAAATACGCCCTCAGCTCCTGGGTCTCCTTCTCCCAGAAGGCCTTCAGGAAGGTTGAGGGTTTTGTCTAGAAGGGATACAGCTTTTGTCAACATTTAGTTTTCTAGCAAGTTTTGGGAGAATTTTTGCAGCAGGTTAGGAGAATTAACATAGCAGGTTATGAAAATTAAATTAAAGTACAAAAAAGAGTTAGGATTAGCTAAAATACTGTAATAATTATACTTTTAACATCATTTTGAAACAAAAGCTTAATCCATCTAGACTGACCACCAAAGAGGCACCATGTCCCTTCCTTGCCACCCAGGACCTGCAGGTTGCTGGCTCCTCCTGTGTCACCGCGACATTTCTCTTTTCAGGCCAGCTTCAATAAGAAGGCGAGTTTTGGAAGCAGGTTAGCAGCAGGGCCGGAATTACTGACGGCCCGATAGCAATATGATTAGCAAAATGTGTAGGACTGCATGAAATTAGCTTTAAAACGCAAACTTTGATATAGCCTCATGGCAAAATGTGAACACAATGAGGTGCTCTAAAACACCAAAAAATAAAAAATGATATTAATCCTCTGCACCATGGAGAACGTTTTGAAATGGGAAAGTAAGCTCCAGGGTCCCAAATGCGGTCATCCAACCCTGGTTAGGAGAGCATTTTCCCTAACCTACTATTTTACCTGACTTAACCTCAGCTCTTAACATGCTTGATAAATTCTCCAACCTGCTACATAAGTTCTCGTAAACTGCTAAAAAAGTAATTCCGTATCGAATGGAGTGAAAAGAGTTCCTCTGTGGCATCCAGCCCACCAGGCTCTTCTTGGCAAATAGACTTCAAAGAGGAAGTTGGTGTAGGAGAAGTTGAGTGGTGTGTGAGAATCACTGATACAATTACAGTTACTCTGTTTCATACCAAGTCTGTTTTTCATGTTGAAACATAATGTTACAACCATATGTTTTGTATCAAACTGAAATGTAACTTTTCCTTTTTTGTCTTCAATAAATGAATAGTGGATTTTGGTTCATTATTTAACTATATGTTTAAATCCCACACTCCTTCCTATTCAAGCCTGGGAGATAGAGGAGAGGGAGATGGTTATACTGCCAAAAGTTTCATTTGTTGTATTATTACAATTTATTAGGGGCTGTGATTTGGGGGCCCGTTTCAAAATGCTGCTGACCTGTCCTACACCGAGAATGGGAAAATAAAAACTGTAGTATTCTTTTAAAATAAAATCTCATACAATTATTAGGAAGTACGTCACTGACGAGATGTGAGATATGTCACATGAATTTCATCACTAGTTTGTCAGACCACACTATGGGTGTGACAGTCTCTACTGTAGACAGTTTACGTTACCGTCTAAGGCAAGTATCAACTTCTTCAATATATTTTCTGTAAATTTGAATGTTCAAAATAAATTAAAGGTAATGAATTATGAGTAATGAGATTCAATATGTTCTAAAGTACTGCTGTTTGTTCATGTATTATCTTCACAACTGAAGGACATAGTGTATTTGATATGGAGATGGTTCAATGCAATGTGTTGTGTGAGTTAAGCTACTCTACCAGTAAGTGTATGTTTGTACTGTTTCAGGTGATCAGTAGTGTGTGAGTTCTCACATGGCTTGTCCTGGCTTGTCCTGAGAACATTTTTTCTCATTGTTCTCTTTATGTCAGGTGAGTCTTCCACACAACAACAACTAGTTATGAATCAGACATAAAGGAATAAGCACAAGTCATGATATATTATGGGATGTGCTGTATAACTGTGTAGAAAAGTGTACAGTTAATTCCTGATTAGTGTATTTTAATAGTCTGTATTTAAACTTCTGTGAAAAAGTTTTAGCATATTTTTGATACTGAATGTTATCAGATATTCAATCAAAAGCTGAAATGAGATAAATGGAACCTGAGTGAGCAAATAACACAACAATGACATACTTATTTCATTTATTTCATAAACAAAGTTATGCAACACCCAATGCCCCTGTGTGAGAAAGTAATTGCCCCCTTTATACTCAATAACTGGTTGTGTCTCCTTTAGCTGAAATGACTCCAACCAAACACTTCCTGTAGTTGTTGATCAGTCTCTCACATTGCTGTGGAGGAATTTTGGCCCACTCTCCCATGCGAACTGATTTAACTCAGTGCCATTTGTGGGTTTTCAATCATGAACTGCACATTTCAAGTCCTGCCACAATATCTCAGTTTGGATTAGGTCTGGACTTTGACTAGGCCATTCTAAATCTTTACATGTTTTGTTTTTTATAAATGTTCATGTAGATTGAGTGTTTTGAAATGGTGGCACAACCAGTTATTGAGTGTAAGGGGGCAATTACTTTTTCACACAGGGGAATTGGGTGTTGCATAACTTTTTTAATGAAACAAATTAATAACTATAAAAAAGTGTGTTATTTTGTAAACTCAAGTTCCCTTTATCTAATAGTAGGTTTTGGTTGAAGATCTGATAACATTCATTTAAAAAAAAGCAAAAATAGAGAACRGGAAAGGGGGTAAATACTGTTTCATGTCACTGTATGTGCATGTGAAAACAACGTCAGTGTGCAACTAACAGTATAGCTTCCACCACTGTCCCCATCCCCATACCGGGCTCAAACTAGTGGTCCTCTGCTCACAAACATGTCACCTCACTCCTTGACAACATACCGACCAATTGAAAAATCACCTGTACGTTGAAATAAGTTAATATTATTATTATTGGGAGAGACTGTACCAATGATGTGTATAAACCCTGGACCGCTGATGCTATGTAACGGCCAATGAGAGACTTTAAATCCACCGGTCTCTATATATGGTACTCCCCAGAAGAAGCAGTCCTCCATAAGAATTTATGGAATTCTACAGTATTTCAATCAAATGTTTCAAGGACAAAATTACATGTATTTAAGTATTTTGTTGTAGATGGGACAGAAAAGTTAGTACTCTATAAAGAAAATACTTTAATATCTTTACATGTACAGTTTTTTATTTGTTATGTTCAGGTCATATAAAAAGCATGAGCTGGAGCACACCCAGAGAAAATGACTTATTGTAGAGGTGCTGACTAACAGTGAATACACTGTAA
>NW_019945139.1:44622-46499 GCF_002910315.2 Salvelinus sp. IW2-2015
GCTATAAAAAACAAAGAGAGTTGCAACACTCTATATGTAAAACTCCCAGATTGTATTGCGTAAAACACCAACGTTTGAGGCACTACTGTGCCTTCTTCAGGGTAAAATCATGAATCTTGACCAAGGTAGAGACAAACTTCATCAAAGATAAGAGTAGAACAAGTGGACAGTTTAACTATTAGTGTAAAATATATTTATCTACAATGTATTACAGATTTGCCTTCCAGTCCCATCATTACTGTCTCAGGTGAGGTGAAGGAAGGGACCCCTGTCAGTTTGAACTGCTCTGCTGTTGCTCCCTGRCCCGAACACCCCCCTGAGCTGACATGGACTCTCCCAACACAGTTCACACCTAAGAACCAACTGCAAGAGAATCCAGACCAAACCAAATCAGTTCTCTCCACGGTGACCTTCGCTCCATCATACCTTCATCATGAGAAGAACATCACTTGTGCTGCAGTCTACCCAGTAGGGACAAGCAACAAGACAGCTGAACATAACATGATGCTTCACGTTTCATGTACGATTTAGTCACCGGTTCCTGTAGAATAGATTATTCTATCATGTTTTCACTGATGATTGTAATAGAGTGGTTTTGATGAGACTATTCAATATACCATATCAGATACATTCTAAATGAACACCTCTCCCTCAGTCTCTCCTAAGGACACCTCGGCCTCCATCAGTCCAGCTGATCCAGTATCAGTGGGCAGCTGTGTTAATCTGACCTGCAGCAGTACAGCCAACCCTCCTGTGACAAACATCACCTAGTTCCAGATCAGTGGGGGTAAAACAACAAAGGTAGCATCTGGACTGAGTTACACCCTCAATGTGACTGTTGGTGATGGAGGACTGTACTTCTGTGAAGCAAGAAATAGTCACGGCTGTGGGAAGTCAAAGGAAGTGCAGCTGGCTATTAAAGGTAAAACGGGCACGTCGGGCACAATCGTAGGTTAGATATACACTATATATACAAAAGTATGTGGACAAACATTGCTGACAGGTGTATAAAATCGAGCACAAAGCCATGCAATCTCCATAGACAAAAACATTGGCAGTAGAATGGCAGCATTCACTACAGAGTATCAAACTGCCTCTGGAAACAATGGCAGCACAAGAACTCTTCGTTGGGAGCTTCATGAAATGGGTTTCTATGGCTGTGCAGCCGCACACAAGCCTAAAATCACCTTGCACAATGGCAAGAATCGGCGTGAGTGATGTACTCTGGAAAAGTGGAAACCCGTTCTCTGGAATGATGAATCACGCTTCACCATCTGGCAGTCCATTGGACGAATCTGGGTTTGGCAGATGCCAGGAGAAAGCTACCTGCCCCAATGCATAGTGCCAACTGTAATGTTTGGTGGATGAGAAATGGTCTGGAGCAGTTTTTCATGGTTCGGCCTAGGCACCTTTTGTTCCAGTGAAGGGAAATCTTAATCCTACAACATACAATGACATTTTGTATTCCATATTGATACTGTAATAAATACCATTTAAAATAACACAAGCATATTGCTATTACGTTGTTATAACTAACTTCTTTCAAAACAGGGTCTCTCACAAACTCATAAGCAGATACTGAGACCCACACACACCCAAGGACAGAGGGCTGGCACAGACCTTTCATAAACACTGATAAGGCAGGAAAGGCCTTGATCAAAAGGGTGCTTGGGTCTGCATTTCACGAGATACTGAGACACACACACACCCAAGGACAGAGGGCTGAGGCAAACCTTTCATAAAAACTGATAAAACAGGAACGTCTACGCACACACAAAATCTCCTGTTTTAGCTGAACATTTCACAGAGACACACAGATATGTCAAAATAGGAACATCTACGCACACACCTAAACTCCTGTTTTAGCTGAACATTTC
>NW_019945139.1:46670-51916 GCF_002910315.2 Salvelinus sp. IW2-2015
GTATTCAAGGCCTACCTTCAAACTCAGTGCCTCTTTGCTTGACATTATGGGAAATCAAAAAGAAATCAGCCAAGACCTCAGAAAACAAATGTAGACCTCCAAAGTCTGGTTCAATTTCCAAATGCCTGAAGGTACCAGTTCATCTGTACAAACAATAACGCTAAGTATAAACACCATGGGACCACCAGCCGCATCACAGCTCAGGAAGGAGACGCGTTCTATCTTCAGAGATGAACGTACTTTGGTACGAAAAGTGCAAATCGAATCCCAGAACAACAGCAAAGGACCTTGTGAAGATGCTGGAAGAAACACTAAAGTATCTCTATCCACAGTAAAAGAGTCCTATTTGAATAACCTGAAAGGTCGCTCAGCAAGGAAGAAAGCCACTGCTTCAAAACCGCCATAAAAAGCCTGACTACGGTGCAACTGCACATGGGGACAAAGATTGTACTTTTTGGAGACAAGTCCTCTGGTCTAATGAAACAAAAATGAAACTGTTTGGCCATAATGACCATCGTTAGTTTTGGAGGAAAAAGGGGAGGGCTTGCAAACCGAATAAACTATCCAACCTGTAAGCACGGGTGGCAGCATCATGTTGTGGGGTGCTTTGCTGCAGGAGGGACTGTGCACTTCACAAAAAGAATGGCATCATGAGTAGGAAAATTATGTGGATATATTGAAGCAACATCTCAAGACATCAGTCAGTAAGTTAAAGCTAGGTCGCAAATGGGTCTTCCAAATGGACAATGACCCAAGCATACTTCCAAAGTTGTGGCAAAATGGCTTTAAGGACAACAAAGTCAAGGTATTGGAGTGGCCATCACCAAAGCCCTGACCTCAATCCTAAGAAACATTGTGGCAGAACTAAAAAGTGTGTGCGAGCAAGGAGGCCTACAAACCTGACTCAGTTACACCAGCTCTGTCAGAGGAATGGGCCAAAATTCACCCAACTTATTGTGGGAAGCTTGTGGAAGGCTACCCGAAACGTTTGACCCAAGTTAAACAATTTAAAGGCAATGCTAACAATACTAATTGGGTGTATTGTAAACTCTGACCACTGAAATGTGGATGAAAGAAATAAAAGCTGAATAAATCATTCTCTTCTACTATTATTCTGACATTTCACATTCTTAAAATAAAGTGGTGAGCCTAACTAGCCAAGACAGGGAATTTTTACTTGGATTAAATGTCAATTGTGAAAACTGAGTTTAAATGTATTTGGCTCAGTGTATGTAAACTTCCGACTTCAACTGTGTCTATTTAGAATTTATCTTGTCAGTTTTTATATTGAGTATTAAATGAACAAAACAATTGAGCTGAATTTATGGTTGTTATTAATTGCACTGTAATAAAACCTTTACGTTCAATTTCCGTGAAATCTTTTGGTCTTTTTGGTCCAACATTTTACATACCTCATTAAAATGGATTATATTTGAGATTTTGTGTCACTGGTCTACACACAATGTGGAATTATGTTTTTAGACATAAAATTGAAAAGATGAATTGTCTCAAGTCAATATGTATTCAACACCTTTTCTATGGCAAGCCTAAATAATTCAGGAGTAAAGATTTGCTTAACTAGTCACATGAGTTGCATGGATTCACTTTGTGTGCAATACTAGTGTTTAACATGATTTTTTAATGACTACCTCATCTCTGACCCTACACATACAATTATCTGTAAGGTCCCTCAGTCAAGCAGTGAATTTCAAACAGATACAGCCACAAAGACTGGGAGCTTTTCCAATGACTCACAAAAAGAGCACCTGTTGGAGATGGGTAAAAATAACATACATTTGACATTGAATATCCCTTTGAGCATGGTGAAGTTATTAATTACACTTTGGACGGTTTATCAATACACCCAATCACTACAAAGATACAGGCGTCCTTCCTAACTCAGTCGCCGGAGAGGAAAGCAAACGCTCAGGGATTTCACCCACAGGAGGTTGGTGGCACCTTAATTGAGGAGAAACGGCTCGTTGTCACGTTTCTGACCTTATTTCCTTTGTTTAGTCTTTGTTTTAGTTGGTCAGGACGTGAGCTGGGTGGGTATTAATCTATGTTGTCTGTTTCTATGTGGGGTTTCTGTTTGGTCTGATGTGGTTCTCAATCAGAGGCAGGTGTTGGTCATTGTCTCTGAATTGGGAACCAATTTAGGTAGCCTGTTTTGTATTGTGGGTTGTGGGTTATTGTCTATGTCTATACGTTGGTTGCCTGTGTCTGCACTTTCGTTATATAGCGTCACGTTCGTTTTGTTGTTTTGTAAGTTTGTTTAGTGTTTGTCTTCGTTTAATAAATCAAGTATGTATTCATCAAACCACGCTGCGCTTTGGTCCGATCCTTACTTCCTCACAGACGAGGAGGATTACAAAGTTCGTGACACTCGTGGTAATTAAACACAGGTTTCCATGTGTTTTATTCCATTCCATTTGCTCCGTTCCAGACATTATTATGAGTGTCTCCCCTCAGCAGCCTCCACTGATTTCACCATAAGGCCATGGTGACTTAAACAGTTACATAGTTTAATGGCTGTGATAGGAGAAACTGAGGATAGATCAACAACATTTTACTACCCCACCAATACTAACCTAAATGACAGAGTGCAAAGAAGGAAACATGTCAGAATAAAAATATTACAAAACATGCATTCTGTTTTGCAATAAGGCACTAAAGTAAAACTGCAAACATTTGGCAAAGAAATGCACTCTTTGTCCAACACAACATATCACTGAGTACACTCTTCATATTTTCAAGCATGGTGAAGGCTGCAATATGCTATGGGTATGCTTGTCATCAAGTGTTTTAGGCTGAAAATAAATGGAATAGAGCTAAGCACAGGCAAAACTCAAGAGAAAAACCTGATTCAGTCTGATTTTCAAAAGACACTGGGACACAAATTCACCTTATAGAAGGACAGTAACCTAAAACAAAAAGCCAAATATACACCAGAGTTGCTTACTATGACAATATTGAATGTTCCTAATTGTCCAAGTAACAGTTTTGATCGGCTTGAAAATCTATGTTAAGACTTGAAAATGTCTGTCTAGCAATGATCAACAACCAATTTGATAGAGCTTGAAGAATTTTGAAAAGAATAATGTGCAAATATTGTACATTCCGGGTGTGCAAAGCTCTTCTAGACTTACCCAGAAAGACTGATWCTAATGTAACAATTTCACTTCCGTCCCTCTCCTCGCCCCTACCTGGGCTTGAACCAAGGACCCTCTGCACACATCAACAACTGCCTCCCACGAAGCATCGTTACCCATCGCTCCACAAAAGCCACAGCCCTTGCAGAGCAAGGGGAAACAACTACTTCAAGATCTCAGAGCGAGTGACGTCACCGATGGAAACTCTATTAGCGAGCACCCCGCAAACCATTTCACATCAGTTACACTCACCCCCCTTTTGACCTCCTCCTTTTCCACTGCAACCAGTGATCCGGGTCAACAGCATCAATGTAACAGTATAACTTCCATCTCTCTCCTCGCCTCTACCTGGGCTCGAACAATGGACCCTCTGCACAAATCAACAACTGACACCCACGAAGCATCGTTACCCATCGCACCACAAAGCCACAGCCCTTGCAAGATTGAATCCTACTAATATTGAATCCTACTACACTAGCTCCGATGCTCGTCGGATGTGGCAGGGCTTGCAAACCATTACGGAATACAAAGGGAAGCCCAGCGGCGAGCTCACACAAGCCTACCGGATGAGCTAAATTACTTCTATGCGTGCTTCGATGCAAAAAACCCTGAAGCATACATGAGAGCACCAGCTGTTCTGGACGATTGTGTGATCACGCTCGCCATAGCCGATGTGAGTAAGACCTTTAAATAGGTCAACATTTACAAAGCCACATGGCCAGACGAATTACCAGGATGCGTACTCCGAGCATACACTGACCAACTGGCAAGTGTCTTCACTGACATTGTCAACCTGTCCCTGGCCGAGTCTGTATTACCTACATGTTTCAAGCAGACCACCATAGTCCCTGTGCCCAAGAACACCAAGGTAATCTGCCAAAATGACTACCGACCCATAGTATTCATGTCTGTAGCCAGGCTGGTCATGGCTCACATCAACACNGCTCGTTGTCACGTTTCTGACCTTATTTCCTTTGTTTAGTCTTTGTTTTAGTTGGTCAGGACGTGAGCTGGGTGGGTATTATCTATGTTGTCTGTTTCTATGTGGGGTTTCTTGTTTGGRCTGATGTGGTTCTCAATCAGAGGCAGGTGTTGGTCATTGTCTCTGATTGGGAACCATATTTAGGTAGCCTGTTTTGTATTGTGGGTTGTGGGTTATTGTCTATGTCTATACGTTGGTTGCCTGTGTCTGCACTTTCGTTATATAGCGTCACGTTCGTTTTGTTGTTTTGTAAGTTTGTTTAGTGTTTTGTCTTCGTTTAATAAATCAAGTATGTATTCATCAAACCACGCTGCGCTTTGGTCCGATCCTTACTCCTCCACAGACGAGGAGGATTACAAAGTTCGTGACACTCGTGGTAATTAAACACACGGTTTCCATGTGTTTTATTCCATTCCATTTGCTCCGTTCCAGACATTATTATGAGTTGTCTTCCCCTCAGCAGCCTCCACTGATTTCACCATAAGGCCAGTGGTGACATTAAAACAGTTACATAGTTTAATGGCTGTGATAGGAGAAACTGAGGATAGATCAACAACATTTTACTTACCCCACAATACTAACCTAAATGACAGAGTGCAAAGAAGGAAACATGTCAGAATAAAAATATTACAAAACATGCATTCTGTTTGCAATAAGGCACTAAAGTAAAACTGCAAAACATTTGGCAAAGAAATGCACTCTTTGTCCAACACAACATATCCCTGAGTACACTCTTCATATTTTCAAGCATGGTGAAGGCTGCAATATGTTATGGGTATGCTTGTCATCAAGTGTTTTAGGATGAAAATAAATGGAATAGAGCTAAGCACAGGCAAAACTCAAGAGAAAAACCTGATTCAGTCTGATTTTCAAAAGACACTGGGACACAAATTCACCTTATAGAAGGACAGTAACCTAAAACAAAAAGCCAAATATACACCAGAGTTGCTTACTATGACAATATTGAATGTTCCTAATTGTCCAAGTAACAGTTTTGATGTGTGATTGGGCTTGAAAATCTATGCAAGACTTGAAAAGGCTGATCTAAGCAATGATCAAACAACCATTTGATAGAGCTTGAAGAATTTGTAAAAGAATAATGTGCAAATATG
>NW_019945139.1:52022-72598 GCF_002910315.2 Salvelinus sp. IW2-2015
AGACTTGACCCTAGCCCCGACACAATAACTAACTGCAGATCAATACTGGAGGCAGAGAAGCAGGAGGGGTCAGGAGACACTGTTTGCCCTGAATGTGAAGCGTCACGTCTGGAGGAAACCTGGTAAGCATCCCTATGGTGATTGCATGGGGTTGGCAGCATCATGCTGTTGGGGATGTTTAGTGGCAGGGAAACTATAGGATGAGGGAAAGATGAACAAGCGAGAAGTACAGAGAGATCATTGATGGAAAACCTGCTCCAGAGCGCTCAGGACCTCAGACTGGGGCGCAAGGTTCACCTTCAAATAGGCAACGACCTACGCACACACCAAGACAACGCAGGAGTGGGCTTCGGGCACAAATCTCTGAATGGTTCTTGAGTGGCCCAGCCCAGAGCCCGGACGTGAACCCGATCGAACATCTCTGGAGAGACTAAAAATAGGTGGCAGTGACGCTCCCCCATCCAACCTGACAGAGCTTGAGAGGATCTGAAGAAAAAATGGTAGAAACTCCCCAAATACAGGCAGTGGTGGAAAAAGTATCCAACTGTCATACTTGGAGGAAAAAGTAAAGATACCTTAATAAGGGGGGGGGGGGGGGGGAAATGACTCAAGTAAAATTCACCCTGTGTAACGCGCTGTCAATGTCGTTCTCCTCCTCAGACGAGGAGGAGCATGGATCGGACCAAGATGCGGAGTAGGAAGGTATTCATTGATTTTAAATGGCAAACCAACAAACACTACAATAAAAAACACAAACGTGAACTACCTGCAACAGTCCTGTGTGGCCCAAACGCTACAGCAGGACAACAACACCCACAAAACACCAGTGAAACCCTGGCTGCCTTAAGTAATGATACTCAATCAGAGACAGAACGATACACACACACTTCTCTAATTGAGAATCATACGCAGGCCCGAACACAAAAAACCCAAGCATTAGAAACATAGAACAACATAGACTGCCCAACCAACACTCACGCCCTGACCAATAAAGACATACAAAACAAGAGAAAACAGTCAGGAACGTAATAACCCCCCCTTACACGTGCGAACTCCGGGCGCACCAGCACAAAAGTCTGGGGAGGGTCTGGGTGGGCATCTGACCACGGTGGTGGCTCAGGCTCTGGGCGAGGTCCCCACCCCCCATAGTCATCCCGCTTCCGTACCCCCTGCCCAATGACCACCCTCCAACTCAACCCACCTAAATGAAGGGGCAGCATCGGGATAAGGGCCACACCGGGGATAAGGGGGCAGCAGCTCCGCGGATAAGGGCCACCAGCTTCGGGATAAGGGCAGCAGCTCCGGGTATAGGTTGGCGGCAGTCCGGGTAAGGGGCGGCAGCTCCGGGATATAGGGGCGGCAGCTCCGGGATAAGGGGCGGCAGCTCCGGATAAGGGGCGGCAGCTCCGGGATAAGGGCGGCAGCTCCGGACTGGGTGAGCATCCGGGATAAGGGCGGCAGTCGGACTGGGTGGCACTATGACTGTAGGGCAGCTCATGACTGTAGGGCAGCTCATGACTTGGAGGGCAAGCTCATGACTGGAGGGCACTCATATGGATGGGAGGTCATGCTCATGGATGAGGCAGCTTCTGACTGGAGGGCACTCATGACTGGGAGGGCAGCTCATGAATGTTAGGGCAGCTATGGACGTAGGGCAGCTCATAACTGTCTGGGTCTCTTGGCAGCTCCTGACTGTATGGCGTCTCTGGCAGCTCCTGACTGGCTGGGGCGTCTCTGGCAGCGTCCTGACTGGCTGGCGTCTCTGGCAAGGCTTTCCCTGGCGGCGCGGGGACACTTCTGTGGCTGGCGTCTCTGAGCTCTGACTGGCTGGCGTCTCTGGCAAGCTCCTGACTGGCTGGCGTCTTGGCAGCTCCTGACTGGCTGGCGTCTTTGGCAGCTCCTGACTGCTGGCGTTCTGGCACTCCTGATGCTGCGGTCGCTGGCCCGTCTCTGGCGCTCGCTCTGACTGGCTGGCGCTTCTGGCAGCTCCTGACTGGCTGGCGGCTCTGCAGCTTCCTGACGTGGCTGGCGGCTCCTGACTGACGGAACGGCTCTTAGCAGCTCGCTGACTGACGGACGGCTCAACGGCTCGGACAGACGGGCGGCTCTATGGCTCGTGGCAGACGACTGGCTCAGACGGCGCTTGGCAGTACGATGGCTCAGACGGCGCTTGGCAGACGGATGGCCTCAGACGGCGCTGGGCAGATCGGATGGCTCAGAGGCGCTGGGCAGACGGACTGGCTCAGACGGCGCTTGGGGCAGACGGATGGTCGACGGCGTTGGGAGGACGGATGCGCTCAGAGGCGTTGGGGCAGACAGATCGGCTCAGACGGCGTTGGGCAGACAGAATGGCTAGACGGCGCTGGGCATGACAGATGGCTCCAGACGGCGCTGGGCAGACAGAATGGCTTCAGACGGGGGGTTGGGCAGACAGATGGCTCAGACGGCGTGTGGGCAGAAGATGGCTCAGACGGCGTTGGGACAGCTCGAGCCGGCGACGAATTGGCTCAGACGGCGCTGGGCAGACAGATGGCTCAGCAACGGGCTGGCAGACAGATGGCTCAAGACGGGCTGGGCAGACAGATGGCTCACGGTGAAGATGTCAGGCGTTTGGGGCAGCAGGGCAGTTAGGCAGCACGGCTGGCGACGGCCAGACTCTGGCCGGCTGGAGACGGCACAATAGGCTGATGCGTTGGGTGCCGGAACTGGGAGGTAGCGGGCTGGAGGGCACGCACTCAGGGCGAGTGCGGGGAGGAGGAACAGGGGCTCTGGAGATGCACTGGAAAGCTGGTGCTTGGTGTAGGCACGTGGTGGTACTGAGTGGTGCGGCGGGAAGTGGCGCCGATATGCGGACCGTGAAGGAGGACACGCGCTCTTGAGCACCAGGTTCCACCTTACCAGAAGTTGAATGGTCCCGTAGCCCCGCCCAGTGCGCGAGGTGGAATAGCCGCACTGGGCTATGCAGGCGAACCGGGGACACACCGTGTAAGCTGTGCCATGTACGCCGGCCGAGGAGAGTACTGGAGGGCCAGATACGTTTGGCCGGTTCATGACATCCGGCTCGTATGCCCAACCTAGCCCTCCCAGTGCGGCAAGGTGGAATAGCCCGCACTGGGCTTAAAGCCGCGTATGGGGACGAATCGTGCGCTTTAACCGCATAACACTGGTGCTCGACCAGTAGGAGACGCCCTCATTCACTTCCACGGTAAGCCCGTGGGAGTTGGCTCAGGTATCAACCGGCTCGCCACACTCCCCTTTAGGCCTCCCCCCAAAAATTTTTGGGTGAGCCTCTCGGGTTTCCAGCCACTCTGCCTTGCAAGCGCCTCATAATGCCGCCTCTCCGCTTCGCTGCTCCAGCTCGCTTTTGGGGCGGAGACCACTCCATGGCGGTGGCCCAGGGTCGCCTTTACCCGTCTAGGATCTCCCCCAAGTCCATTCCTCTTCTCATCCATTGCTTTGAGTTCTTGGCCGTCTTCTCCAATTCCTGCTTGGTCCTGGTGTTGGTGGGTGGTTTCTGTAACGGCTATAATGTCGTGTCTCCTCCTCAGACGAGAGGAGCATGGATCGGACCAGATGCGGTAGGAGGTATTCATGATTTTAAATTGTGCAAACGCAACAAACACTCAAATAAACAAAACAACAAACGTGACTAACCTTGCAACAAGTCCTGTGTGGCCGCAAACACTACACACATGAAACAAACACTCACAAAAACCAGTAAAACCCTGGCTGCCTTAGTATGACTCTCAATTCAGCAGACAAACGATACACACCTGTCTCTAATTGAGAATCATACCAGGCCGAACACACAAAACCCAACATAGAAATACAAAACATAGACTACCACCCGACACTCACGCCCTGACCATAAAGACAACAAAACAAGAGAAATACAAGGGTCAGGACACGTGACCACCAAGCAAATTCCTAAACTTGAGTAAAAGTCTAAAAGTATTTGGTTTAAAATTACTTAAGTATCAAAAGTAAAAAGTATAAATAATTTTCAAATTCCTTATATTAAGCAAACCAGCATCATTTTCTTGTTTTTTTATTAATGGATAGCCAGGGGCACACCGCACACTCCAACACTCAGACATAATTACAATCCAAGCATGTGTGTTTCGTGAGTCCGCCAGATCAGAGGCAATAAGGATGACCAGGGATGTTCAGTTGATAAGTGCGTGAATTGGACCATTTTCCTGTCCTGCTAAGCATTGAACACGTAACAAATACTTCTGGGTGTCAAGGAAAATGTGTGGAGTAAAAAGTACAATATTAGTGAAAAATATGAATAGAAAAGTAAAGTACAGATACTTAAGTAGTATTTTTACTTAAGTACTTTACACCTCTTGTCACGATCGTCATAAGGACTGGACCAAAATGCAGCGTGGTATGTTTCCATCCTTTTTATTAGGAAGAGAAAACTCAAATAACAGAAACAATAAAGCGAACAAACGAAACGTGAAGCTCAGAGTAGTGCTCACAGGCAACTATACCTAGACAAGATCCCACAAAGCACAAAGGGGAAATGGGTGCCTAAATATGATCCCCAATCAGAGACAATGATAAACAGCTGCCTCTGATTGGGAATCATACCAGGCCAACATAGATATATAATTATCTAGATGACCCACCCTAGTCACACCCCGACCTAACCAACATAGAGAATAACAGGCTCTCTATGATCAGGGCGTGACAGTACCCTCCCCCCCCCTAATGGTGCGGACTCCGACCGTAAAACCTGACGCAATAGGGGAGGGTCCGGGTGGGCATCTACCATCGGGGGCGGCTCCGGTGCGTGGCGCGTCGCCGGATGCTCCGGACCGTGGATCTTTGCCGAAGGAACTGGACCGTGGATCGTCGCCGGAGGAACCGGACCGTGGATCGTCGCTGGAGGAACCGGACCGTGGATCGTCGCCGGAGGAACCCTGTCTGGTTCTCACTCTCCCTCTTACCACAGACTTTCCTGAAGCAATCAGGATGGAGAGCACCACAGATCTCCTCAGAGGGAGCTTCAATAGATTTATTTTTTCTTTCCCCTAATTGTCATCTGACCCTTTTTGTTGAAGTTGAACAAGTTGAACAAGTTGAACAAAAAGCAAAGTAACTGAAAGAGTGAGAATGAGAGAACTCAGTTCTTAGAATTCAGCACACTAAAGCTTTGTTCTAGTACAATGTTGCTCTAAGAAATTTGTGGGTCGCCNTTATCATTATAACGTTATCTTTCTCGTTAGAATGAGATCATGGATGATTTCCTCATAACAGTTATTGAATTAGTTAGATAATAACGTGATTTATCAACACCATATTAATGAAACACAGTCGAGTTTTTAAATAGTGAAAAGCCCAAATATTTTAATGTAGAATGAAGACAAGTGACAAAACGGTTAGTGTGTGAAAAAAAAGAGGCAACAACGTAAGAAAAGACATACATCTTGGTTTTAGACATTTGATTTATAACTTATATGTAAATGTACAAAAGATCAATAACAGGACACGTTTAATTCCAGGCTCTTCATCAAGGTAGAAGAATTCCATTCTACGAAGCCCAATCAAAAAGCCTGCCTCTTACTGCATACATACAGTACAGACATATAGTACAGACATACAGTACAGTACAGACAGAGTAAGTCCATACTACAGTACAGTCCATAACATATAGTATAGTCCATACATACAGTCCATACATACAGTTATAGTCCATACAGTACAGTCCATACATATAGTATAGTCCATACATACAGTCCATACATATAGTATAGTCCATACAGTACAGTCCATCACATATAGTATAGTCCATACATACAGTGCCATACATATAGTATAGTCCATACAGTACAGTCCATACATATAGTATAGTCCATACATACAGTCCATACATATAGTAAGTCCATACATACAGTCCATCATACAGTCCATACATACAGTAGAGTCCATACATATAGTATAGTCCATACATACAGTCCATAACATACAGTCCATACATACAGTTAGAGTCCATACATACAGTCCATACATATAGTATAGTCCATACATACAGTCCATACATACAGTACAGTCCATACATACAGTACAGTCCATACATACATACATACAGTACAGACAGAAGTACAGTCCATACATACAGTATAGTCCATACATACAGTCCATACATACATACAGTCCATACATACAGTCCATACATACAGTAGAGTCCATACATATAGTATAGTCCATACATACAGTCCATACATACAGTAGAGTCCATACATACAGCCATTACATATAGTATAGTCCATACATACAGTCCATACATATAGTATATCCATACATACAAGTCCATACATACAGTACAGTCCATACATATAGTATAGTCCATACATACAGTCCATACATACAGTAGAGTCCATACATACAGTCCATACATATAGTATAGTCCATACATACAGTCCATACATACAGTACAGTCCATACATACAGTACATCCATACTACATACATACAGGTACAGACAGAGTACAGTCCATACATACTGCTCCTTGTCATGACCACTCTGTCTGGATCAGTACCATCTCTATAGGATGGGCATCTAACAGGTATAATGAAATGTCATTTTCAATATAAAAGTGCCATAAATTATGATATTTACAGGACAATCATTCTTATTACAGAAGAGAACGCTAGCAAACCAATAATGTGCTCTGTGTACAAACACGCGTCTAGACTCTGGCATTGTGCAGCACAGGCCTACATTACATTAGAAGCACATTCACCACCTATTTAAATGTGTTCCACTATCAGGTAGTTTATGAAATGTGTTCCACTATCAGGAGTAGTTTATGAAATGTGTTCCACTATCAGGTAGTTTACTAAATGTGTTCCACTATCAGGTAGTTTATGAAATGTGTTCCACATCAGGTAGTTTATGAAATGTGTTCCACTATCAGGTAGTTTACTAAATGTGTTCCACTACAGGTAGTTTATGAAATGTGTTCCACTATCAGGTATAGTTTACTAAATGTGTTCCACCATCAGGTAGTTTATTGAAATGTTGTTCCACTATCGTAGTTTATGAAATGTGTTCCACTATCAGGTAGTTTATGAAAGTGTGTTCCACTATCAGGTAGTTTACTAAATGTGTTCCACTATCAGGTAGTTTTACTAAATGTGTTCCACTATCAGGTAGTTTTATGAAATGTGTTCCACTA
Source organism: Salvelinus sp. IW2-2015 (assembly GCF_002910315.2). Taxonomy (NCBI): domain Eukaryota; kingdom Metazoa; phylum Chordata; class Actinopteri; order Salmoniformes; family Salmonidae; genus Salvelinus; species Salvelinus sp. IW2-2015. The sequence goes on from NW_019945139.1 coordinate 59,209, forward strand.
TCAGGTAGTTTACTAAATGTGTTCCACTATCAGGTAGTTTACTAAATGTGTTCCACTATCAGGTAGTTTACTAAATGTGTTCCACCATCAGGTAGTTTATGAAATGTGTTCCACTATCAGGTAGTTTATGAAATGTGTTCCACTATCAGGTAGTTTATGAAATGTGTTCCACTATCAGGTAGTTTACTAAATGTGTTCCACTATCAGGTAGTTTACTAAATGTGTTCCACCATCAGGTAGTTTATGAAATGTGTTCCACTATCAGGTAAAGTTATTGTTCCCTGAACTTAAGAGCAGTGTGAGACAATGCAGTGGCATTGGGGAATTACTGTTGATCCAACAGTTTGCTTATGACTTAGCAACACTGTTATAAGGAGATCATGTTCATGACAGTGACACGGTTATAAGGAGGATAGTCCTATAGCTACATGGTGATGCTGCCTGATATAGTCTGTTATGCTCCTTCTGTCCCCTCTTCCGATCCAGCCCTTTAGATTTGTTCTGCCTCTGCTAAAGTTTACACTACTACTAAAGCCATGTCAAGTCTTTTCTCAGCCCAAGATATAAACAGAATGAACCACCAGCCACAGTCTAGTGAGTGAACCACCAGCTACAGTCTAGTGAGTGAACCACCAGCTACAGTCCAGTGAGTGAACCACCAGCTACAGTCCAGTGTAGTGAACCACCAGCTACAGTCCAGTGAGTGAACCACCAGCTACAGTCTAGTGAACCACCAGCCACAGTCTAGTGAGTGAAACCACCAGCCACCAGTCTAGTGAGTGAACCACCAGCCACAGTCTTAGTGAGTGAACCACCAGCCACAGCTTAGTGAGTGAACCACCGCCACAGTCTAGTGAGTGAACCACCAGCTACAGTCTAGTGAGTGAACCACCAGCTACAGTCTAGTGAGTGAACCACCAGCTACAGTCTAGTGAGTGAACCACCAGCTACAGTCTAGTGAGTGAACCACCGCTACAGTCTAGTAGTGAACCACCAGCTTACAAGTCTAGTGAGTGAACCACCAGCTACAGTCTAGTGAGTAACCACCAGCTACAGTCTAGTGAGTGAACCACCAGCTACAGTCTAGTGAGTGAACACCAGCTACAGTCTAGTGATGAACCACCAGCTACAGTCTAGTGAGTGAACCACCAGCTACAGTCTAGTGAGTGAACCACCAAGCTACAGTCCAGTGAGTGTGAACCACCAGCTACAGTCTAGTGAGTGAACCACCAGCTACAGTCTAGTGAGTGAACCACCAGCTACAGTCTAGTGAGTGAATCCACCAGCTTACAGTCTAGTGAGTGAACCACCAGCTACAGTCTAGTGAGTGAACCACCAGCTACAGTCTAGTGAGTGAACCACGCAGCTTACAGTCTAGTGAGTGAACCACCAGCTACAGTCTAGTGAGTGAACCACCAGCTACAGTTCTAGTGAGTGAACCACCAGCTACAGTCTAGTGAGTAAACCACCAGCTACAGTCTAGTGAGTTAAACACCAGCTACAGTCTAGTGAGTGATCCACCAGCTACAGTCTAGTGAATCATGCTGACGACTGAATCATGCTGACGGCTGAATCATGCAACTCAAGGCAATATGGTGATAGTATTGAATAATGTTTGATATGATGCAACGCCTGGACCCGTGGGATGTTGCTGATCAATCAGCCCAGCTGTTAAAACATTCACAACGTCTTTACATCAGATTCACAAATTTTGCTGCTTCAGTGTCTTTAGATATTTTTGTCAGATGTTTACTATGGAATACTGAAGTATAATTACACGCATTTCACAAGTGTCAAAGGCTTTTATTGACAATTACATGAAGTTGATGCAAAGAGTCAATATCTGCAGTGTTGACCATTCTTTTTCAAGACCTCTGCAATCTGCCCTGGCATGCTGTCAATTAACTTCTGGGCCACATCCTGACTGATGGCAGCCCATTCTTGCATAATCAATGCTTGGAGTTTGTCAGAATTTGTGGGTTTTTGTTTGTCCACCCGCCTCTTGAGGATTGACAACAAGTTCTCAATGGGATTAAGGTCTGGGGAGTTTCCTGGCCATGGACCCAAAAATATTGATGTTTTGTTCCCCGAGCCACTTATTTATCACTTTTGCCTTATGGCAAGGTGCTCCATCATGCTGAAAAAGGCATTGTTCGTCACCAAACTGTTCCTGGATGGTTGGGAGAAGTTGCTCTCGGAGGATGTGTTGGTACCATTCTTTATTCATGGCTGTGTTCTTAGGCAAAATGTGAGTGAGCCCACTCCCTTGGCTGAGAAGCAACCCCACACATGAATGGTCTCAGGATGCTTTACTGTTGGCACTACACAGCACTGATGGTAGCGCTCACTTGTCTTCTCCGGACAAGCTTTTTTCCGGATGCCCCAAAACATAGGAAAGGGGATTCATCAGAGAAAATTACTCTTACCCCAGTCCTCAGTAGTCCAATCCCTGTACCTTTTGCAGAATATCAGTCTGTCCCTGATGTTTTTCCTGGAGAGAAGTGGCTTCTTTGCTGCCCTTCTTGACACCAGCCATCCTCCAAAAGTCTTCGTCTCACTGTGCGTGCAGATGCACTCACACCTGCCTGCTGCCATTCCTGAGCAAGTTCTCTACTGGTGGTGCCTCGATCCCGCAGCTGAATCAACTTTAGGAGACGGCCCTGGCGCTTGCTGGACTTTCTTGGGCGCCCAGAAGCCTTCTGCAGAAAATTCAATGGAAATGTTTTGGGGGATTCAGTTCATTTGCATGGCAAAGAGGGACTTTGCAATTAATTGCAATTCATCTGATCACTCTTCATAACATTCTGGAGTATATGCAAATTGCCATCATAAAACTGAGGCAGCAGACTGTGTGAAAATTGACATTTGTCATTCTCAAAACTTTTGGCCACGACTGTACAGCAGAGGGGTAGGTCCTCGGTACAGGGAGACTTTTATCTACAGCAGACGTCCTCGGTACAGGAGACTTCTATCTACAGCAGAGGTTCCTCGGTACAGGGAGACTTCTATCTACAGCAGAGGGGTAGGTTCCTCGGTACAGGGAGACTTCTATCTACAGCAGAGGTCCTCGGTACAGGGAGACTTCTATCTACAGCAGAGGGGTAGGTCCTCGGTACAGGGAGACTTCTATCTACAGCAGAGGTCCTTGGTACAGGGAGACTTCTATCTACAGCAGAGGGGTAGGTCCATGGTACAGGGAGACTTCTATCTACAGCAGAGGGGTACCTTGGTACAGGGAGACTTCTATCTACAACAGAGGGGTAGGTCCTTGGTACAGGGAGACTTCTATCTACAGCAGAGGGGTAGGTCCACGGTACAGGGAGACTTCTATCTACAGCAGAGGTCCACGGTACAGGGAGACTTCTATCTACAGCAGAGGTCCCACCGTACAGGAGACTTCTATCTACAGCAGAGGGGTAGGTCCACGGTACAGGGAGACTTCTATCTACAGCAGAGGTCCTCGGTACAGGGAGACTTCTATCTAACAGCAGAGGTCCTTGGTACAGGAGACTTCTATCTACAGCAGAGGGTAGGTCCTTGGTACAGGGAGACTTCTATCTACAGCAGAGGGGGTAGGTCCTCGGTACAGGGAGACTTCTATCTACAGAAGAGGTCCTTGGTACAGGGAGACTTCTATCTACAGCAGAGGTCCTCGGTACAGGGAGACTTCTATCTACAGCAGAGGGGTAGGTCCTCGGTACAGGGAGACTTCTATCTACAGCAGAGGTCCTCGGTACAGGGAGACTTCTATCTACAGCAGAGGGGTAGGTCCTCGGTACAGGGAGACTTCTATCTACAGCAGAGGTCCACGGTACAGGGAGACTTCTATCGTACAGCAGAGGTCCTCGGTACAGGGAGACTTCTATCTACAGCAGAGGGTAGGTCCTCGTACAGGGAGACTTCTATCTACAGCAGAGGTCCTCGGTACAGGGAGACTTCTATCTACAGCAGAGGTCCTCGGTACAGGGAGACTTCTATCTACAGCACGAGGTCCTCGGTACAGGGAGACTTCTATCTACAGCAGAGGGGTAGGTCCTCGGTACAGGGAGACTTCTATCTACAGCAGAGCACTGTAGTGAGAAAGTGGCTGAGAAATCCACATTCTATTTGTGCTAATGTAAAGGACGTCATGCTGCTTGCTTAGCGAGTACCKCTTTGGCCCGATTTGGCCCATACATGGACTGACCTCAGGACCTCTGCCTTGCTAGCACGCGTGACCGCACTCCTGAAGCATCTTACCAGTGGGAGCCACGTGAAAAGCTAGCTAATCGCTGGCGCAAGTGGGGACACTTCAGACTGAAGAGTAAGTATCACACATCTACTCGGGTTACACTAACTTTCCACTCCTTGTCATTCCAAACATCAGAGTACAGTTGAAGTCGGAAGTTTACATACACTTAGGTTGGAGTCATTAAAACTCATTTTTCAACCACTCCACACATTTCTTGTTAACAAACTATAGTTTTGGCAAATCGGTTAGGATATCTACTTTGTGCATGACACAAGTCATTTTTCTAACAATTGTTTACAGACAGATTATTTCACTTATAATTCACTGTATCACAATTCCAGTGGGTCAGACGTTTACATACACTAAGTTGACTGTGCCTTTAAACTGCCTGGAAAATTCCAGAAAATGATGTCATGGCTTTAGAAGCGTCTTATAGGCTAATTGACCTAATTCGAGTCAATTGGAGGTGTACCTGTGGATGTATTTCAAGGCCTACCTTCAAACGCAGTGGCTCTTTGCTAGACATCATGGGAAAATCAAAGGAAATCAGCCAAGACCTCAGAAAAAAAATTGTAGACCTCCACAAGTTTGGTTCATCCTTGGGAGCAATTTCCAAACGCCTGAAGGTACCACGTTCATCTGTACCAACAATAGTATGCAAGTATAAACACCATGGGACCTACTACCTACTATATAAATTAATACTACATATTAATATATAATACTACACATAATATATAATATACTAACACTATTAATAAAATAATATACATATAATATATAATAACTACACTATATAATAAATAATCTACTATATATATAATAAATATACACTATATATAAATATATACCACTATTATAAAATAATACTACACTTATATAATATAATCTACCCACTATTAATAAAATAATACTACACTATATAATAAATATACAATATACTTAATACACACTATATAATATATAATATACTATTATAAAATAATACTACCAATATTAATATAATACTACACTATATATATAAATAATACTACACTATATAATATAATACTACCACTATATATAATAATACTACAACTAATTATTTAATAATATTACCAATATATATAATAATATCATATCAATAATCACACTATAAATATAAATACTACCACATATTATAATATACACATCTATATATAAATAATCTACCACTAAAAATAATTATACATAATAATAATCTACTACCACTATCCAATATAATAATATACCACTATAAATATAATACTACCACTATATATATAATAATACTACCACTATATAATATTAAATAATAACTACACTATAAATATAATACTACCACTATATATATAATAATATACCACATATAAATATAATAATACTACGCACTATATATATAATATAATAATACTACACTATATAATATATATACCACTATATATATAACACTTTACTACCATATATTATATAATACTACCACTAATATTAAAATATAATAAATACCACTGATAAATAATAATAATCTAAATATGATAATACTAAAATCCACTATATAAAAATAATACTACCATATATAATATAATAATTACTACCACTGATATAAATATAATAATACTAAACACTATATAATAATTAATAATAACTACCACTATTATATATAAATAATACTCCACTATATAATATAATAACTACTACTCACTATATAATAAATATACTAATACTAAAATTACCACTATATAATAAAATAATACTACCTATATATAATATATACTTCCACTATATAATAAATAATACAACTACCATATAATAAATTAATATATACCACCTATTAATATAAATACTACCACTATACTATAATAATTACCTACCATATATTACATAAATAATATAATACTACCACTATTATAAATAATACATACACTAATAATAATTAATACTACCATATATAATAAAATCATACTTACACTATATTAATTAGTAATACTACCACTATCAAATAAATAATTATACCCTATTATAATATAATAATAACCACTATAATAAAATATATACATATAATACTACCTACGTATAATATAATTAATACTGACCATATATATAATATAACCACTATAAAATATAAAATACACCTATATATAAATACATTACTTCCACTATATATATTAAGATACTACCCTATAAAATATAATACTACCCATATATAATAATATATAATCTACTATAAATATCAATATACATATAAATATAATATACTACCACTATTAAATATATACTAACTATATAATTATATATAATCTACACTATAAAATATAAAATATACATATATATATATACTACCATAAATACTACCATTATAATATAACTAGTAATATACTATATAATAAACATATATAATATACTACCACTATATAATCATAATAATACTACACTATAAAATATAATTATAAATACTACCACATAATAATATAACTAAAATATAATAATACTACCACTATATAATAACAACTGACTCACTATAATATAATATGCAAAAATATATAAAAACTATGAATAATATATAATACTACCCCTATATATATATAATAATACTACACTATATATATAAGTTACTACCCACGTCTAATAATAAATAATACTACCATTATATAATAAATAAATACTAACCACTATATAATAAAATAATCTACCAACTATATATAGTAATAACTAACCAAACTATATATAAATATATCTACTATATAATAATAATAATACTACCACTATAAATATATAATACTACCACTATATAATAATATATACACTATATAATATAAATAATACTAACCTATAAATAATAATAATACTACCACTATTAAAATATATACTACCACTATATCAATACTCAATATAATATAACATATATATAAGGTTACACCCCACTATACCCCAATGATATATACTAATATAATAAAAACTTACACGAACTATAAATATATTACCATATATTACTACCACTATATAATATAATCATAACTGACCCTATATCAAATTATAATACTAACCATTATATAGTTACATATAATATAATAATATCTACACTATATATTATATAACTACCATACCATAATACATAATATAATACCTACCACATATAGATATAATAATATCATAATCTTACCATAATAATATAATAATACTTACCACTATACTAATATAATAATACTAACCATATCTTATATTAATACTACACGATAACTAATAATATATAATACTACCAACTAATATAATATATACTACACTATAAAAATATAATAATATTTTAATGCATCACTACTCTGGGGTTTGGACTAGAATATGTTGGGAAACTACAAATTCTAGGTGTCTGGTCAGACTGTACCTCCTTCCAGACTTACATTAAACTCTTCCACTATCCAAAAAATAAATCTTTAGAATCGGCTTTCCTATTTCACAACAAAGCCTCTTCACTTCACGCCGCCAACATAACCCTCGTAAACTGACACATCCTACGGATCCCGACTTCGGCGATGTGTTTACAAAATAGTCCACCTCTACTCACAAACAAGTGGATGCGTCCTATTACAGTGCATCCGTTTGTCACCAAAGCCCATTATATACCACCCCCTACTACGCCTGTTGCAACCCAACTGGCTTAGGTCATTCTATAGTTCTTTCTAGGTTAAAGCTCTGGCCTTATCTCAGCTCAATGGTCACCATAGCAACGCCAACTCGTAGGCCACACGTTCCAGCAGGTATTATTTCAAATGGTCATCCCAAAGGCCAACACCTCCTTTTGGCCCGCTTTCTTCCAGTTTCTGCTGCCATGACTGGAACGAACTGAAAATCGCTGAAGCTGAAGATTATATTCCCTGACTAACTTTACACATCAGCTATACTGAGCAAGCTAATCGATGCTGCAGCTGTACATAGTCCATTGTTAAATACCCAATCTACCTACCTGCATCCCTATTGTTTTTATTTACTTTTCTGCTCCTTTTTTACACCAGTATCTCTAATTGCTCACCATCATCTGCCTCATTATCACTCAGTGTTTAATTATCTGCTAATTGTATCTTCGCACTATGGCCTATTTATTGCCTTACTCTCACGGCATTTGCACACGTATGTATATAGAATTAATTTTTTTCTATTGTGTTTTGACTGTACGCTTGTTTATTTCCTGGTGTACCTGGTGTTGTTGTTTTGTGTTGCACTGCTTTTTGCTTTATCTTGGCCAGGGTACAGTAGTATGAGAAACTTGTTTCTTCAACTGGCCCTTCCTGGTTAAATAAAGGTGAAATATAAATGATAAAGATTGGCGTGTATGGGCGTGTGTGGGTGAAGCGGTGTGCTGACGTCACGTTGTGAAGCAGAGTGCCCCGTGGTGGGGTTTGGTATGGGAGACATGTACGGCAAACGATACAATCAACATTTTATCAATGGATTTTTGAATGCCAGAGGATCCTGAGGCCCATTGTGGTGCATTCATTTGTTCAGTTAAATTCTCTACGTTGTTGTTCTCAGACTTCAGGAAAGCATTTCGACTCAGTCTGCACCGGTTGTTTAACAATGTCATGGGATTTGATTTTGAAACACAGATACTCACACCCATCCGTAGTCTGTTCTATGACTGGACCTTTATATCTTCTGTGTGTCAATATGCTGGACCTTTAATATCTCTTGTTGTACGATATGTTGCTGTGTGTTCATTGACTGGAGCCTTTTAATCTTTTGTACGATCAATTGTTGCTGTGTGTCAATATGCTGGACCTTTAATATCTCTGTGTACGAATCAATGTTTGCTGTGTGTCATGATGACTGGACCTTTAATATTCTGTGTACGATAATGTTGCTGTGTGTCAAATATGAATGGACTTTAATATCTCTGTGTACGATCATGTTGCTGTGGTGTCAGATATGATGGACTTTAATATTCTGTGTACGATATTGTTTGCTGTGTGGTCAATTTGGGATGTTAATATCTCTGTGTACGATCATGTTGCTTGTGTGTCAATACAACACTCGCTCGCGCACCCTTACCTTACTTATCACTCTCGTGACCCACCGACACACTCCCACCCCCCCTTGAAATGGTGCGGTGTTGAAACAGGCGGCGAACCAGCCGCCCCCTGGGCTGGGGCACGCGCATGGACGGGCTTTATGCATGTTTCGTGCTCGGGGTCTTGTGTTCCATTCTGGTGAGTCGTCATTCTCTCATCCCATCATTTAGCATTGCTCTGATGTCAATGATGTGTGCACTGTCAATTGTATGTGTGCCACTGTCCAGTTGGTTGTTTCCCAAACTCTCTCATCGCCAGTACACATATGATATGTATTTATTCCAGAAGTATGGGGGTGGTTGATCTCGGAGAAATTAAATCTGTGTTAGAGGTTAGACACTGAAGGGCAAGTTGACTAGTTGTATACAGTAGAATAGGAGTATTTTGGAACCAATTGATAATGTCTCAGTAGAATAGGGGCTGACGCTAAAATTGTTCATTACCTCTCACTGGTGGCAGGGGACATGCTTTGCTGTGGAATTCCAAGGGGTTGGTCTGATTCTCGTTGTGCAGTGCTGTACACACTCGGCAATGTTGCTTCTCTGTGCAGGTGAGTAAGAGCGTTGTTGAGTGTTAGTGGGTGTATGTGTGGCTGTGTGGGGCATTTGCAAAACGGTTAGGGCTATTTTTAGATTTTAAGGTATCCCTGGGAACCCTCGTCCAGATAACAGCTGAACTTGTCCTTGTCCAGTTTAAACACCTAAAAGTGCACATGATACAGCAATCACATTTGTAGTGGCATTTGAACATTACTAACTACATAAAGTAAGTTTAGTAAAACTAATGTGTGTTTTCAGCACAGATGTTCCTTGCTGGGACTCCTTAATCAGCTGAAGAGGATGTGTGCAAAGAAAGAGCAACTGCCACAGCTATCTGGCTGGTGCGACCACAACACACCCATGTTTATTTTACTATCCTTGTGGGGACGCAAACACATATTCCTTCTCAAATACTCTTTTTCCATAAACCCTAAACTCCTATTCTAACCCTAATTCTAACGCCTAAGCTTAAAATATTATTTGTTCTTGGTGGGGACCCAACAAATCTGTCCCCAGTGTTCAAAATGTTCCTTGTGTTACTATGCTTGTGAGGACTTCTGTCCCCACAAGGATAAGTAACCCCCCCCCCCAAAACACAGTTTTTCTGTTTCATTAATTACATGCTGATTGCTGCTCTCCTCCAGACCTGTCTGGTGCTAATATGTGTTCTGCTTTCTGGTGAGTATAACAGCAACAATGAATACATATCTGCACTGGTTGTGTTATCAACTACCTTGAGGCCTTTTTAAGCTAGTATGTTACTCATTTAAACTTTGTTTACAATTGTTTCTATCCTCAAGTATATTGAGTGTTCTCTTTCTCTCTACAGTGGAAGAATAATGGTCTAGCTTACTCTTGCTGTATTCTCAAGTTTCTTGGGCCTTCCGCTTGGTGAGTGCTCACCACAACACGTGCTTTTGAGTAAATCTCTTCCTTTAGTGTGTGTTTTGTGTGGGTCATTAATCCCTACAGTCTGCAAGTCTGGAGTGGACACCACAACGCCCAGAGTTGTTCTGTGCTGAGGGCTTTTTGGCAGGCAGCTCAATGCAGTCTTATTTGTAACTGAAAAACAGAGTATTATGGCCATCGCTGTTTTAGCTGGCTAATCACACACGACTAATGCAGGCTAGCTTGTTTCTCAAGCACGCTCCTTCACACAGACAGGCAGATGCATCCACACACACTCTCTCTCTCTCTCGCTCTCTCTTGCCCACATAACATCACACACAGGGATACACATACAAGATGTGCAATTGTTTTTACAAGACATACATACAACACCATTAAAATAACTTACACTGTGACACAAAACCTCATGCATAAATCTGTTTTAAACAGAACTTTCTGGACTGAATACCTTTCAGATAAGACCATTATAACAGCCCTTTGCTGTGTGTGATGTATGCAGCTGACTATACTATACTTCTGGTGTTTCAGGTATCCTGTCCTACATTCCATTCGCAAGGTGAGTGTTTGGTTTACGTAGCTGCCGGTCCACACTCTGTCCGTAGCGCTTTTACTTGCCGGTCCATTCCTCTGTCCGTAGCCTTTACTGCGTTCACCTCTGTCCCGTAGCCTTTACGCCGGTCACTCTGTCTGTAGCCTTTACTGCCGGGTCCACCTCTGTCTGTAGCCTTTACTGCGGTCCCCTCTGTCCGTAGACTTTACTGCCGGTCCACTCTGTCCGTAGCCTTTAACTGCCGGTCCCCCCTGTCCCGTAGCCTTTAGCTGCGGTCCCACACCTGTCCGTAGCCTAAACTGCCGGGTCACCCCTGTCCTAGCATAAACTGCCGGTCCACCTGTCCGTCAGCCTTAGCCTATTTCACAGTATTACAGTCAATCCCTTCCCATTTCAGTGATAGTATCAGTCCCTAAAGCAAAGTTTTTGGAAGTTTTTTGAATACTTTGACTTTGGAGTGTTTTTCTTTTACTGAATTATTTTTGTTGTTTCGTTCACAGGGAGCCGTGATAAAGGCCTTTCTCTGTCTGTCTGAAGTGAGGCTGCAAACCTCCTTTTTATCCCTCTGAGGGTTATGATTGTGGTGTGTGTTTGGGGGTTGGTAAAGCCCTCAACTCTCTGGCAAACACACAGACGTGCCAGACAAGGTGTGCTGGAATGGTGCATGAGTAACACTTCGTCAGCGAATGCTTTCCGAGCAGAAAGTGTACCTGAGGTAGGATTTGTGTAGGGACATCTGTTTTGTGAGGGATGCTTATCTTATCGTGTGGTGGTGTGGTGTCTGTGTCCCTCTTAAGGTTCGGTGTATATGTGATTTTGTGTTGTTTTTCTACATGGTGAGTCCAGCTTCTTTTTAATTTACTGTGGGGGGAGGGTCAATGCCACTCTGTCATTTTTCTAACTGTAAATGCAACCAGACCAAAATATTTAGATTTCTATATTTAGGTGCCACATGGTGTTGTCTTCATAGTTATTTGTACTGTAGGTGTTTTATTTACATGTGTTTCAAATGTACAGCTACTACTGATAATTTCAACCCGGGCTCAGGTTGCTGGAAATTCTGTAGCAGTCAGATTACTTTTTGGCAGACTAATCCCCAAGTGCCATTTACCAGGAGTTGAATATAAGGGCCTGCTGTTAAACGTTCTTCCTAGCTGGATGAGATGAAGGAGAGAGACTGGGGCTCAGGTTATGATCAGGTCTGGGGTCAGTTGGCATTATGGTGCTGGGCCCTGGAAGCCTGGAGGACTGGAGCTGTGGAGAGGCCTTGAAGGCAGGGTGGCCCTGGAGGGGTCAGAGGTCAGGGGTTAGGGTCAGAACCCCCCTTGGACGAAGGGGTGTGAGAGGAGGTTCTCGGCCGTGGGACGCCACTTCTCGTCTATGAACACCTGGCGCACAAAGTCCCGGGCGGCCTCGGAGACGCCCTCAGGGAGGATGGGTTTGGTGGGCTGTGTGGCTATCTTAAAGATGGCTGCCATGGCCTCGTATTCCGCCCAGGGAGGCTTCTGGGTAAGCATCTCCACCACTGTGCACGCCACAGACCTGACAGACAAAAAAAAAAACTTTACGGAGACAGACCCACTTCCATCTAGTACATCAGGAGACAAACATGAGAAATAAAATCAACTTTAACATTAGTGTATATTCCTAAACAAGGCAAGAAAATCAGGAATTTGTTTAACAAAAAACATTGATATCGCCAAATGTTCTTGTAAAAGTGTGAATGGCAGTAAAAAACAGCCACCTGACTGCATCATGAGTGTATGCTGTTTTTTTTACCAGACATCAGCTTTGCGTCCGTATCCTTCTCCGTTGATGACCTCTGGGCTCATCCAGTAAGGTGTACCGGTGACCGATTTGATGCCAGTTCCTGACATACAGATGGTCTGTATGCGTTTACTGGCCCCAAAGTCCCCCAGCTTTATGTTGCCAGTGGAGTCTCTCAGGATGTTGGCACCTAGAGGACAAAAGAAAGTTAGTATGAAGGGAAATACTACCACTATAAAATATAATACTACCACTATATAATATAATAATACTACCACTATATAATATAATAATACTACCACTATATAATAAAATAATACTACCACTATATAATATA
>NW_019945140.1:0-4049 GCF_002910315.2 Salvelinus sp. IW2-2015
TCTCCAATGTCTCGTTTTCGAGTGTCAGGGCGGTCAAACTGACATGAATTTCGTCTGTAGATAGTAGATAGTAACCAATAGATATGAGTAGTACTCTATGATAGATAGATTAGCATAGACTATGATCAGATTAGCGTATACGATCAGATATGATAGCATAACATAGTTATTCGATTTACGAAGTCTTCATACTGTCTCGATCTCAGATAGTACTTACGATTCACGATAGTACTTTATGATTTCAGATAGATTACGATAGATATCTCTGATTAGATTAGATTAGATGACAGATAGATAGATAGATAGTCATAGATTACGATAGATAAGATATGACTAGGATTAGAAGATCTTCGAAGACTAGAATGATAGGAATATGATCAGACTCAATACTTACGATAGATGTCGATGGATGGATGGTATGGAGGATCTGTGACGATGTGATTGCGTCATGCGCATGATTGATGGAATGTCGATCTGGATGTGCAGATTCGGATGGATGATTCGGATGGATTCGAATCGTCGAATTTGCGTCATGTGCATTCTAGTCTCTGCACTTCTTGTGAATGCGTATCGATAAATACGATCGATTAGATCAGATGTACGATCACATCGATCAGGATACGTAAGAGAGATAGAACTTTCTGATTAGAATTAGATATGCGATTTTAGACTTGCGTAACTATGAGAGATTACATATAGATTAGATAGATTAGATTCATGATTAGATCATCGATAGATAGTTAACTTCATTTATCTGATGACTTTCATAGAATTATAGAACGATATCTCATTTAGATTTAGCATAGATAGTAGACTTAGAATTCAGATAGATAGGATATTATGTTTCATCTTCTTCATACTCGACGTTACAATCTCATCAGTTGTCGAAATTATAAAATCCAGAAAGGTTTTTAAAGTTCAGGCATTTAATTCTAACCTGTATATTTATTAGTTTGCGTGCTTATTCTTATCTGCGTTTTTTCGCGACTTTTGGGAATACATACAAATTCCTCCCTAAAAAAATGAATGAAAAGTGCTGGAATCAAATCCTCATCTCCTTGTGGCCGTCTTAATTCGTATATTGCCCTACAATGCTTCTGAAATAGAAATCGTCTGCTTCTACTTGCTTAATCATGCTGTTGCAACTTAAACATATCCGGTCCCTTCTCTAACTGTCTGTCTTCTAGGTCTCAATCTCTCTTAATCCCAGCATCTCCCATGGCACCCACCCCTCTCTCTGTTTGTCTCATAGCTTCTTTTGTGTTCTCACATCTTCTGTAAATCGCCTCCGACACACCACACACACACTCTCCTCTCCCAACACAACACACACACACCGATCTGTCACACACACACAGTCTCTCAACACACTCCTCTCATCTCTCCCTCTCCATCGATACACCCGACCTCCACCAACATCCACAACCACTCGTCCCTGTCCCCACACACAACACACACCCATGTCTGTCATCTCCACACACAATCTCATCACACTCACACCAGGCACCCCCACACATCACACACACACTACCACACACAAATCCCTGGCTCACACACCATCCACACACGCTCCACACCATCCTCATCCACACATAAGGATCCTATGTACTTTGGAGTGGTGAACT
Organism: Salvelinus sp. IW2-2015; assembly: GCF_002910315.2. Taxonomy (NCBI): domain Eukaryota; kingdom Metazoa; phylum Chordata; class Actinopteri; order Salmoniformes; family Salmonidae; genus Salvelinus; species Salvelinus sp. IW2-2015. Next base: position 1,626 of record NW_019945140.1, read on the forward strand.
CCGGCAAACCCTCCCAATTGGCTGTGGTGCTTTTCAAGTCGTCACCCGCTTCTGCGCCTCCCGTCACCTTTTGCTCCCACAGGGGCACAACCCTCCAGGCCCACCCCCTCACCCCCGCCACCACTCAACTCACCTCAGGCCATGCTCAACGAGTGGAGTACTTATGTTCCCAATGAATCGGGTGTGTAAACAATGGACCCGTTCACATCCTTCTCAGTACAATCGCCATCCAACTTCGGCGCCCTTGCTGCTGCCCTCTTCGCTTACCGCGCTTTTATCCTCACTTTCCACTTTCTGCCGTCGACCTCGTCCATCCTTCGGGCACTGCCTCCCCACTTCGCCAGACCACGCTCGTGGTGCGGCCTCTCTGTTCTCTGCCTCCCACCACCCGAATGCCGCGCTCTGTCCTGCCCCACCTCACCTGTCTCGCACTACTCCCTCTCTGTCTGTCGCCTCCCTCCCACCCACTTATCTGCTCGCTCTGTTTCCTCTGCCTCCCACTACCTCTTCATACCTCTCTCTGTCTCTGCTCCCCACCACCCATATCTCTCTGTCTCCTGTCCACTCCACTCCCGTACTAGCTCTCATCCTTTCCATGCCTCACCACCACTCACTATCCCTCCCTGCTCTGCTTCCACCACCCTGTCTCACCCTCTCTTCTGTTTGCCTTCCACCTCAGCATATTCCCTCTTTCTTCTCTCCACATCCCCCACCTTCACTATCCTCTATTCTCTCTCCTGCCTCCCACACACTTCACTAGCTTCTAACCTCTCGTCTTGCCTCCCACACCTCACATCTCTTACTCTTTCCTGCCTCCAACCACCCATCAACTACTCTCTCCTTTCTTTCTCTGCCCTTACCACCCACCTCCCCTCCTACCACCCTCACTATCTCTCTAATGCTCCTCTAACCGTTTCTTCTTCTCATCTGTCATCTCCACTGCCTCCTCTTCTCTCGTGTGTGGTCTCCTCGTGCCCTCCTCTCATCTCGCTCTCCCGTTTCTCTCCTCGTCATCAACGACCAGCCCATATCTCTTCTCTTTTTCTGCTCCTTCCCTCCCACCATCCCCCTGCTCTCTCTCTCTCTCTCCTCTGTCACCTGGTCCCTGTGCCCTGTTCCTCCTCTCTCGTCTTTCTGTCTCTCTTCATCTTCATGCAGTCAGAGTTATTCATAACGCTCACCTTCACGGATCACTGTGACGGGGTCAAGCCTCGCCGAGATTAAAATGTGTTCTCTCTCCCACTTGAGGTAATAAGTGGATCTTGGTTTTTTGATTGGTATGACTTTCCCTGCCCAGAGAGGTGAGGAGCAAGTGTTCATTGGTCTTAAAATGGTGACAGGACCCCCAGTCCAGAGAGACCAAAACAACTTTATCCTCTCATCTTTCCAGCTCTTTTTATTTCTGGGATGATGACCACTCAAACCTGGTTGACCCTTTAAAGTAGTCGACAGTAACAGCTCTGAATTTGGCCCGCAGGTGATTTTATTTGTCCCCCAAGGTCATTATTTTATTGTGGACATAAAAGACTAAAAACACCAGCAAGTCAGCTCCAAGGGATTTTAAATGTGGAAATCTGTTCCAAAGTATTCCCACACTTAATAGAGATACAGTATCTGATGGTATACAAACGTAAACAAAGTTTGAAATTATATTGTTTTTGTCAAATATTATATCCGATTGGGTTTCTTGCAGTCAATTTGCAGTTTACAAATGATTTGAATTATGTTCCAGTTGCCTGACCATCCAGTCAAGAAAAAGTTGTCCCACGGCTGAATCTAGTTGCTGATCCCTGCTATACAGGCTGTAGTATAGATGTTTATGCAGAGAAAAGAGCAATGGGATTTGAGCTGGTACAAATCCAGTCTCTCACGTCCATGGTTGAAACCTAGTCTGACTTTTTCTTTTTAATTGAACCTTTATTTAACTAGGCAAGTCAGTTAAGAACAAATTATTATTTACAATGATGCCCTACCAAAAGGCAAAAGGCCTCCTGCGGGGACGGGGGCTGGGATTATAAATAAAATGAATAACATAAAAATATAGGACAAAACACATCACAACAAGAGAGACAACACAACACTACATACAACAACAACATAGCAAGGCAGCAACACATGACAACACAGCATGGTAGCAACACAACATGACAACAACATGGCAGCAACACAACATGGTGGCAGCACATAACATGGTACAAACATTACTGGGCACAGTCAACAGCACAAAGGGCAAGAAGGACTCTGTATATAATTTCACCAGGATTACAATAGTTCACATGACTATGTTTTCATAAGTATACAAATATTTTATATAATATTTTATATAATAGTTTTTTCCTCACTAATAATTTAGACTAATTCCAGTGTAACACACCATAATGGGGATCCTAGATGTAATATAAAACAGTCCAGAACGTTGCCTGG
>NW_019945140.1:4938-15152 GCF_002910315.2 Salvelinus sp. IW2-2015
GTACCGTAGCTCCTTAACTCTGTCCTCATTCCTTTGGAATGGTACACGGTACAGCTGTTTCATACTCATCTGGTTTCTATGCAGCACCCTGTCGATGGTTGAGATGCTAACCGTATGGATGTTTTCAAAGACATCGTTGTCTTCTATAATGGTCCTTTGTATTTCCCTGAGTCTCATGGCATTGTTTGCTCGTACCATGGTGCAAATAYCCTCCTCCTGTTGAGGTGTGAAAAGGCGTCCTCTGCCACCGGTTTGAGGTAATCTTGCAGTCCTATGTGGGGAAGAATGCAGTGATGCATCGCACACTTTCACATAGACAAAAACTATGCGAACACACATTTTACTGTAAAACATACAGGTGGGTGCATGTAAGGTGCAGTATGTATCTGTATAGAGTATATTTCTGTATGCTGTGAAATACAAGTYGACTACTGTAATATGAAGCATTGTAGGAAGTATACAGTATACTGCTTATATACAGTAACAGTGCACTGTACATTGGTGGACATACCTGTTCTCTCTTCGAAACGTTTGAACTATTGAGGACACGGTTGATCTACCAATATTCGGCTGCACCCTTCGACCCGCCTCAGCCATTGTAAGGCCATGATTGACAACATGGTCTACAATAGTGGCCCTTATGTCATCAGATATGCGCCTATGTCCTCTTCTGCCTCTTCCTCTGTTTTGCCTTCCACCACGCATCCTTGCTCCTCTTCTTCCTCCTCTTGGCTGTTGACCCTGTTCGTTTCCTGGTCCATCCATTATTGGAAAATTGCAACTCTGTGTTGTGGTCTGTCTATATATGCTTGCCATTTGATTCTTCATGAGATGCACCTTTGAGCAATTTAGACAACTGGTTGATTGTTGGTTGAACTAACACTTTACATTCCTTCATGAGTGAGGGTCAATTTCACCTGCACGATTCATCAATTCACGTTTTTGTACAAAAGGTCTAATAGAAATGTGTAAAACTATGCTTGACAGTTTATGACAAATAGTTCAACAATTTTGCATGTAATGGCTTATGCAAGGAACTAATGCCTAGATGTTTTGAGGGGTAAGACTATTCAACAGAGAACCATCTACTATATTTTGATCAACATGACATGAGCAATTGATAATGTGGAAAAAAGCTGACACTTGTACATTATCAATTGCAATGTGTTCAAAGGAATAAGAAATTGCTTTAATGATGTGCACAAGTGACTAGATGATTTGGAATTTGTACAAGTAGTATCAAGAATTGCACTTTTGATCTAAGAAATGCACCAAAGCGACTGAGAAAAACTGTAACTAGGCAAGTCAGTTAAGAACAAATTCTTATTTACAATGATAGCCTACCAAAAGGCCTCCTGCGGGGACGGGAGCTGGGATTAAAAATATAAATGAATTAAATAAAAATATAGGACAAAACACACATCACGACAAGAGAGACAACACTACATAAAGAGAGACCTAAGACAACAACATAGTATGGCAGCAACACATGACACCACAGCATGGAAGCAACACATGACAACACAGCTTGGTAGCAACACAACATGGTAGCAGCACATAACATGGTACAAACGTTATTGGGCACAGACAACAGCACAAAGGGCAAGAAGGACTCTGTATATTTTCACCAGGATTACAATAGTTCACATGACTATGTTTTCATAAGTATACAAATATTTGACTGTTTTTTCCTCACTAATAATTTAGACTAATTCCAGTGTAACACACCATAATGGGGATCCTAGATGTAATATAAAACAGTCCAGAACGTTGCCTGGCAACACTCTCCAGGTCAAGTATATTTAACGCCAGAACATTATTATGTCATGATTATGTTTCCATGTATTGACCTGTCCCACATTTAAACCTTATCAGTGGTGGATCAATGTCCTTACACAGNAACGCCAGAACATTATTATGTCATGATTATGTTTCCATGTATTGACCTGTCCCACATTTAAACCTTATCAGTGGTGGATCAATGTCCTTACACAGCAAATTACAGTACAGTACAATATAGTACCGTACAATGTAGTACACTAGAGTATAGACCCGTACAGGGAATGTGCCAACTAAGAATGAGGACTTGATCTAATCTAATTTAAATAAAACTAAACTACTTACGTAAATTAAAATCTACAAAAGATGTAACAATATTACAAGCTATCTCATATAAGATAACAATGTTAATATAAGATAACAACTTTAATAATTWAAAATTGGATGTAATAAATGTATCACTAGTCACTTTAAACAATGCCACTTTATATAATGTTTACATACCCTACATTACTCATCTCATATGTATATACTGTACTCTATACCATCTACTGCATCTTGCCTATGCCGTTCGGCCATCGCTCATCCATATATTTATATGTACATATTCTTATTKATTCCTTTACACTTGTGTGTAAAAGGTAGTTGTTGTGAAATTGTTAGATTACTTGTCAGATATTACTGCATGGTCGGAACTAGAAGCACAAGCATTTCGCTACCCTCACAWTKACATCTGCTAACCATGTGTATGTGACCAATAKAATTMGATTTGATTTGATTTGTTATWWSCTAGCATATAAGCATATTATTAGTTGGGGCTTAACATGAAGCATTGTAGCTCACTGAATCTCAACTCTACTGAAAATGTCCTAACCATGCTACCTAACTCCTAACTCCTTATTACYTTTCCTTCTGAGATATTTCCTATGTTACTCCCTGTCACTCTGTCACTGGTTGGTGAACCTCAGCCAAAATGGCCACTGAGGTCCACATCGCATATTAAAACASTCTTCTCCTCCTTATCTCAGACATTCTGGCTAGTCTCAGCAAGAAATGGAACAYAACCTTATGAGATGTATTWWCTCTGTCACTGGTTGGTGAACCTCAYKCAAAATGMCCACTGAYMMCCACATCACATTATYAAACCGTCCTCTCCTCATCTCAGATATCCTGGGTAGTCTCAGGTCACGTGTCTGATGTAGTGCCAACCCGGGTCAGTTAGCTCAGTTGGACCTGAGTTAGCGCTTTCACATTCAATTTGGGTCGAGGTCAAAGTGTCAAATCAGCAAGAAAGTGAAGAAATATAGCAACTGATCTAGGAATAGAATGAGAGATGACAACGTGTAAGGCTGACAGGGCATAGCTGTACAGTATGGYAACATGAATCAGATGGTTGACTTGGTAGTCTTCATATCTGGTGGAAAATATTTGATTTGTTGATGGAGATGGGAGAGTAATCATGTAGTTAGTTAAAGTCACCCTTAACCGCAGAACACAGGGTTAGATGGTTTCATTTTCATGAATGGTTACCATTCACCTCAGGTCTAATGGTTAAAGTTAGGACTGGGGGTAGGTAGGGGAATCTGATCCCAGATCACTGATTAGGAGCAACTTTTCTTCAAGCAGTAATATATAATGATTGATTAGATTTTTTACCCATCTTCTAGGTTTCTAGCTATATATCACAARTATATCATCAATGAATTGAAGTTAAATTGGAAASACAAAACAAGGAGCAATTTTTGGTAATAATATAATAGAACAATGTAATAGAACACAATATGACATTACATGACACAAGAAATACTGCTTCACATAATATCAGAGGTAATTAATTTCATAAGTAATAGATTATACATTTGGGATATAGACAGCTCTAACTGTATTTCTATAAAATACATCTGATATTGATACTACAATAGCATGATACCATGTCATAAAATACATTTACCTTATAATCACTATAGATTTAAGTCAGATTCAGTGTCATCTTACAGTATCTGTTTGCWATTAACTGCATCAACTTTAAATAAAAGTAATGTTGTTTTGTATGCATTGCATCAACTAAATGTGTTATTTGACTTTTACCGCTAATCTGCCATTCATCCCTGTATCACACAGATTTTCCTCTGAAAAATAAGCCACGAACTCAGGCTCTAGAGTATAGCAGAGAGGGAGAGTTATCTGTAGGTTGTGTATACTGATTGTTTGTGTTTAAATTGTGTGCTATTCTCTGTTTTTGAACTTATTTTCTTTAGAAAATGACTGTTAGACGGTGAGGGAAATGTGGGGGGAGCTCTCCCTCCCCCCTCAAACAGAGAGGATAGAGAGAGACAGGAGCTTTTGCTTCCCTCCCCTCCCAACAGAGGGATAGAGAGAGACAGAGCTGCTCCCTCCCCCTCACACATGAGAGGATAGAGAGAGACAGAGCTGCTCCCTCCCCCTCAAACAGAGAGGATAGAGAGAGACAGAGCTGCTCCCTTCAGACCAAGAGAAGAGGATAAAAATACAGAGAGCTTCCCCCTCCGAAAGAGAGGAGAGTAGAGCGAAACAGAGTTGTGCCCTTCAAAAAAGTGTGGGTGGAGAGAGAGAGCTGCCCCCCCTCAGATGGCAGTGAGGGTCGGGGGGGCGAGCTCAGGGTTAATGAAGGAGAAGCCCAGGAAGTCTTCCTGGTCAATGGCCGCCAGAACGTCAGGGTCAGAGGGTGTCAGCACGGACGGAGCCGCCGTGAAGAACTTGTCAAAGTTCTCCCCTTTCTTCCCACCCTGAGAGAGAGAGAGAATATTACACATAGAACACATATATATACACACATGAACTAAAGAACTGAGAGAAAAATCTAACTCCTTCTTCCACACACACGGACACACATTAATTATCTCTCTCCCTCTCCCTCTTTCTATTTCCCGCTCCCTCTCTCTCTCCCTCCTCCTCTCTCCCTCCTTCTCTCTCCCTCAGGTGTACAGTAAAGCATGACACGTGTGGTCCGTGTTCCCCTCAGCGTGTGACAGCTGCTCTGCTGGTTGATATGAATCTCATTTGGCTAATGGGCCTGGCCTCTGACCCCAAAGCACATTTTGACACCTCACTGCCCACTCAGCCATTGGCTGACACGGCCACAGACTGACAAGTGACAGGCTAATGATGGCATAGATTTGCATACAAGACAAGGGGGCGGGACCCCGGGGCAAAAGGGTCATGACTGTTATGACACCCCTGTCTGTTCCAGAATGTTCCAGGTCTCTGAGAATGAGGGAGAAATGAGGAGATATATATATATATACTGTATACAGTATATAGTGATGAGGGAGAGGGAGAAAAACGGACACGTGAGAAAGGCTGCCGTAGGCAGACCTGGCTCTCAAGAGAAGACAGGCTATGTGCACACTGTCCACAAAATGAGGTGGAAAATGAGCTGCACTTCCTAACCTCCTGCCAAATGTATGACCATATTAGTGACACGTATTTCCCTCAGATTACACAGACCCACCAAGAATTAGAAAACAAATCCAATTTTGGTAAACTCCCGTATGTATTGGGTGAAATACCAGAATACAGCAAGATTTGTGACCTGTTGCCACAAGAAAAGGTCATCCAGTGAAGAACAAACACCATTGTAAATACAACCTATATTTGTTTATTTATTTTCCCATTTGTACTATAACTATTTGCACATTGTTACAACACTGTATATAGACATAATATGATATTTGAAATGTCTTCTTTTGGAACTTTTGTGAGTGTAATGTTTATTGTTCAGTTTGTATATATTTCACTTGGTTTGGCAGTGTAATATATATGTTTCCCATGCCAATAAAGCCCCTTGAATTGAATTGAAAAAGGGATAGAAAGATAAACTATAGAGAAAGTTGAATAAAAAAAGACAGATGGAGAGAGAAAGGTTGAAATATTGAACCCCTGAGAGTTGTGAGGAGAGTCATTATGAAGAGAGGAGGAGGATATAGACATGGAGAGGAAGACAGAGATAGATAACTCCTGTGGGATCTACTGACAGTTCTAGGTTTGAAGAGAGGCACAAGAAAGGGGAAATAAAGAGATAGAGAGAGACATAGACAGAGAAAGAGTAGAGAGAGAGAGAGAAAGAAGAGAGACGAGACAGAGAAAGAGGAGAGAGAGAGATAGAAAGAAGAGAGAGACAGAGACAGAGAAAGAGTAGAGAGAGAGATAGAAAGAGAGAGAGAGACAGAGACAGAGAAAGAGGTAGAGAGAGAGATAAGAAAGAGAGAGAGACGTAGACAGAGAAAGAGGTAGAGAGAGAGATAGAGAAAGAGGTAGAGAGAGAGAGATAGAAAGAGAGACGTAGACAGAGAAAGAGGTAGAGAGAGAGATAGAAAGAGAGAGACAGACACAGAAAGAGGTAGAGAGAGATAGAAAGAGAGACGTAGACAGAGAAAGAGGTAGAGAGAGAGATAGAAAGAGAGAGAGAGACAGACAGAGAAACAGGTAGAGAGAGAGAGAGAGGAAGAGAGAGACGTAGACAGAGAAAGAGTAGAAGAGAGAGAAGGCAACTGGCCCAGCCCCCACCAACCAAATGAGTGACATTAAACAAATGCTGAGTCTACTATGCTCACATGTGATGGGCGAGGGTCATGGTAAGATGAGCACAAGAACTCCACCATTCTCACACTACATCCACCCAAGTGGCATGACACAAATTCTATCTAAATGATAAACAAAATCACATTTGCAAAATAAGAGTTTACTTTAATTGAAAAAATCCTATTTTAATGGTTCTTCTTGGATTGTGAGTGTTTGTCTCATTTTGAAAGGTAAAGAAAAGAGAGAAAAAAAAGTTATGAAGTCTTTTTACGTTGCATGTTGGAATATACAAGGATTGAAGTCCTCTGCTTTTGGGCTAAAGAGCAGAAACCCAGACTTCTAAAGAAATTGATGATGTTGATATTTTAGTACTACAGGAAACATGGGCAGAGGTGATGTTTCCACTGGCTGTCCACTAGGTTATAGGAGATAACATACCAATCCACTAAATTAAAAGGAATCAAACAGGGCAGAGGACTCAGGGGGAATGCTAATATGGTATAAATCTGAACTAATTAATTCAATCGAATTGATCAAAACAGGAGAATTCTTTATCTGGTTAAAAATCAACAAGGAAGCTATCTTGACAGATAAAAATGTCTTCCTCTGTGCCACATACATTCCCCCCTCAGAGTCACCCTACTTCAACGAAGAGAGCTTCTCCATTCTAGAGGGAGATTAGTCACTTTCAGGCCCAAGGCAACGTACTGGTCTGTGGAGACCTGAATGCTAGAATAGCAGAAGAACAAGACACTATTAACAGTCATGGGGATAAACACCTACCAGGAAGCAATAACCTTTCCCTCCCCACATACCCCCACAGAAACAACTATGACAAAGTGAAAAACAAAAATGGATTACAGCTCCTGGAGGCTCTGTCGAACACTGGGTCTGTACATAGTCAATGGCAGGCTGAGAGGAACTCTTTCGGTAGGTACACCTACAGCTCATCCCTTGGCAGCAGCACTGTAGACTACTTCCTCACCGACCTAAACCCAGAGTCTCTCAGAGCCTTCACAGTCAGCCACTAACACCTCTCTCAGACCACAGTAAAATCACAGTGTATCTGAGAAGAGCAGAACCCAACCATGAAGCATCATGGCCCAATAAATTACATGGTACTAAACAAGCCTATAGATGGAGTGCAAACAGTACAGACATCTACCAAAAAGCAATTAGTAGCCAAAAAATACAATCTCTCCTGGACAACTTTTTAGCCTTAACATTCTCCTTCAGCAATGAAGGTGTAAATTTGGCCGTTAGGAACATAAACTTTATATTTGACAAATTAGCCTCCTTGGCTAATCTAAAGAAGCATAAGAGCAAACCAAAAATAACAGATAATGAAAAAATGGTTTTGATAATGATTGCCAAAAATCTAAGAAAGTCATTGAGAAATATATCTAATCAAAAACACAGAGAACCAGACAACAAAAAATATACGCCTTCAATATGGGAAACACTGAAGCAATACAAACGCACCCTAAGAACAAAAAAGGAACAGCACATTAGAAATCAGCTGGATGGAATTGAGGAATCCATAGAATCAAACCACTTCTGGGAGAATTGGAATAAATTAAACAACCTCATCATGAGGAGTTGGCTATCCAAAATGGGGATATGTGGAGAAATCACTTTGCAACCTCTACAGCAATATAACAAAGAGCCCAGAACAAAAAGATATACAAGAAAAATTACAAATCCTTGAATTAGCAGTCAAAGACTATCAGAATCCTGTGGATACCCCAATTACAGAAGAAGAATTATTTGGAAAAAATATGCAATCTCCAACCCAAAAAGGCCTGTGGTGCTGATGGGATTTTAAATGAAATGATCAAATATACAGACCACAAATTCAAATTGGCTATACTCAAACTCTTCAACATTATCCTCACTGCAGGATATTTCCCCGATATTTGGAACCAGGGACTGATCACACCAATCTATAAAAATGGAGACAAATTTGACCCAAATAATTACAGAGGAATATGCGTTAACAGCAACTTGGGGAAAATTCTCTCTGCAGTATTAAAATAGCAGACTACATCATTTCCTTGACGAACACAACGTCCTGAGCAGAAGCCAGATTGGATTTCTAAAAAAATTATCGTACAACAGACCACATTTACACCCTCCACACTCTTAATTGATAAACAAGTTAACCAAAACAAAGGCAAAATCTACTCGTGTTTGTTAGATTTCAAGAAAGCATTTGATTCAATTTGGCACGAAGGTCTTTTTATAAACTAATAGAAAGTGGTATTGGAGGGAAAACATATGATTTTATTAAATCAATGTACACTAAAAACAAATGTGCGGGTTAAAATTGGCAACAAAGCAAACAGACTTCTTCTCTCAGGGCGGGGAGTGAAACAGGGCTGCCCAATAAGTCCAACATTATTTAACATCTACATTAATGAATTGGCAAAAACATTAGAAGAATCGGCAGCACCTGGTTATCACCCTACACAACACTGAAATCAAAGTGTCTGCTGTACGCAGATGACCTGGTGCTGCTGTCTCCCACTAAAGAGGGGTTACAGCAACACCTTAGATCATCTTCACAGGTTCTGTCAGACTTGGCTCTGACCGTTAACCTAAAAAAAACAAATATAATGATATTCCAAAAAAGGTCCGGAAAAAGGATGACAAATATAAATTCTATTTGGACCACAGTTCTATTAGAACACACCAAAAACTACACATATCTAGGACTAAATATCAGCAACACAGGTAGCTTCACATGCTGTGAATGAGCTGAGAGACAAAGCAAGAGAAGCATTCTATGCCATTAAAAGGAACATCAAAATTGAAATTCCAATTAGAATCTGCCTCAAAATTTTTCAATCAGTTATAGAAACAATTGCTCTATATGGCAGTGAAGTATGGGGTCCGCTGTCTAATAATGAATTTACTAAATGGGACAAACATCCAATTGAAGTATTGCATGCAGAGTTTTGCAAGACTGTATTGCAAGTACAAAGAAAAACTCCCAAATAACGCATGTAGGGCAGAATTGGGCCAATATCCCCTCCTCATTCGGAATAGAAAAAAGAAGCCATCAAATTTTACAACCATCTAAACACAAGTGACCCTAAAACATTCCATCACACAGCTCTACAATGTCAAGAGATGAAACCAGAGAAGAGTCCCCTCAGCCAGCTGGTTCTGAGGCTCAGTTCACCAACCAAACCAACCCCATAGGAGCCTCGGGACAGCCCTCAGAGAAAATCTGGGCCCAACCAAATCATCACAACAAACAAAAAGAAAAATATAAACCTATTGGAAAGACACCACAAAAAATCAAAGCAAACTTCAATGCCTATTTGGCTCTAAACAGACAGTACATGGTGGCAGACTACTGACCACTGTGACTGATAGAAAACTGAGGAAAACATTGACTAGGTACAGACTCAGTGAACACAGTCTGGCTATAGAGACCGGTCGTCACAGACAAACCTGGCTGCCCAGGGAGGACAGGTGTGCTCACTCTGCTCCAGGGGAGAGGTAGAGACAGAAGTGGCATTTCCTACTACACTGTGACAAATACTCAGACCTAAGAGCTATTTCTTTCCCAAAATTATAATTCAATACAAAGAATTTGAAACTATAAAAGATGAAGAAAAATTCAAATATTTATTGGGTGAAAAGCCAAAAATGTGCAGTTTTGGCAGCCAAATATGTGTCCTCCCTGCCCACAGCCTGAGGGACAGCCAGTGAAAAATGCAAAGTAAGTTGATAATATTTCCCATTTAGCTTAGTTTTGTTTTGTCTTCGTACCAGGTCATGTGTCTTCTCAGTCATGTTTGACACTGGTCTACTACTGTTGCTTAATGTATTGTTGTTCTGATTAATATTGTTGTTGTAGCTGGTTA
>NW_019945140.1:15910-17656 GCF_002910315.2 Salvelinus sp. IW2-2015
CAAACACAGAAACAACACACACTGTCTATCTGACACCCAAACACAAAGACACAAGCCAGTACAAACAGCCACACTTGTCAGTAACAGTCTCAGAGCAAATATGGCAATCTGTTTCATTTCAGCTTTGCTGTGTGTGGCCATGGAATAGATGAGTACAACTGAAAGGTTAGAGTAGGCCAGTGGTGGCTGGTGGCACTTTAAATGGTAGGGGCTCATAGTAATGGCTGAAATGGAATAAATGGAATGGTATCAAACACATCAAACACCTGGTTTCCATGTGTTTGAGACCATTACATTCACTCCATTCATATTATGAGGCGTCCACCCTCACCAGCCTCCTCTGGAGTAGGCCTATGACACCTTCTCTAAATCCTAAAAAGGGAATTCATTAAACAGAATGAAATGATTATATGGCTGTTTTAACTTTTACATCATGGTGGTAGCCTAATCATTTGAACTCACCACTGACCGTTTGAATTGAAAACAAGCAATCTAGATGTGTATAAGAGACAGCCCACACACACACACACACACACACACACACACACACACACACACACGCACACGCACACGCACACGCACACGCTCATGCTCATGCTCATGCTCATGCTCATGCTCATGCTCATGCTCATGCAGACCCAGTATTGTACCAGACTACATCCTAGACTACATCGATTTTGTCAGTGTATTCTATTCAGGACAAGAGTACGTGCGGCCACCTCCTATCTACAGTACTGAATGGCTAAAACACTACGATATGCATTAAGTTAATTTGATAATTGTTTCACAGTGGTAATTGCTGTTGTTGGGGACCACACCGGTAATTATCTCTCTGCCCCCCCCACACACACACTCCCCCCCCGCCTCCACACACACAAATAAAAGGCCAGGAKAAAAGACAACCATTAAAGGCAAGCTCTTTCTCCCTCTATACTGAGAACAATGGGAGTTGGGAGTAAAGCCTAGCAGAGCAACTTGGTGATAGACAGAGCCTCTGTCTAACAGTAGCAAGTGAACAAACACTCACCTCCTCTGGTGCATTTCACACATTTCTCCCTATCACTCAAGGACATGTTTATCCTTCCCCATCTCCTCAAAATTACAGAGTAGAGAAAGAGAGGGAGGGAGGAGGGGTTCAGGTGTTCCAGAACAGCTGTTATTCAAAAACAGGGAGGGAGAGAAAGAAACAGAGAGAGGGGGATGAGACAGAGGTATAAAAAGTCTACTGATTGGGAGACTCCTGGGAGATGGGAGAAACACTTGATGGAGTGGCGTTATGATGATTGACGAAAAATAGATGAGACAGTCTTGTATACATTTGACAAGGGAATACACTGGCACCGAGCTGGCCAGTGTACCTACACAGATGCACGCACACCAGAGGTGGAAAAAGTATTCAATAGTCATACTTGAGTAAAAGTAAATGCAATACATCAAAATCCTTAGGTTAAGCAAACTAGATGGCACGATCAACTTATTATAATTATATGATTTATTTTTTGACAGCCAGGGGCACACTCCAACACTCAGACATCATTTACAAACTAACTGAGTCTGCCAGATCAAAGGCAGTAGGGATGACCAGGGATGCACACATTGTATATAGATTCTCTTTTTTTTCTACCATGTTATTGACTTGTTTATTGTTTACTCCATGTGTAACTCTGTGTTGTTGTATGTGTCGAACTGCTTTGCTTAATCTTGGCCAGGTCGCAGTTGCAAATGAGAACTTGTTCTCAACTAGCC
>NW_019945140.1:18571-36922 GCF_002910315.2 Salvelinus sp. IW2-2015
TGTCTCAGTGCGTCAAGGCTATATCACACCCGGCTGTGATTGGGAGTCTCATAGGGTGGCGCACAATTGGCCCAGCATTGTCCGGGTTTGCCCGTCATTGTAAATAACAATTTGTTCTTAACTGACTTGCCTAGTTAAATAAACGTTAAATAAAWAAAAAATTAAATATGTCTTGTTCGTTGTTCTTTGGATGGCAACCCAATAGGGGAGAACATTCCCTGTACTGTGTCGCTCTCTGGTGGATGTCTGAGGTACAACAGGGGCAGTCTCATAAGGCATTAGGTTAAATCCTCTGCTATGTCGTATTGCAGGGGTTTAGTTCATCTTTTGCCATGCTAATGTAACAGTATAACTTTAGACCGTCCCCTCGCCCCGACACGGGCGCGAACCAGGGACCCACTGCACACATCGACAACTGACACCCACGAAGCGTCGTTACCCATCGCTCCACAAAAGCCGCGGCCCTTGCAGAGCAAGGGGAAACCCTACTTAASTCTCAGAGCAAGTGACGTAACTGATTGAAATGCTAGTAGCGCGTACCCGCTAACTAGCTAGCCATTTCACATCCGTTACACTAACACCTGTCCAGTCCTGCCTCCAAGTGCTAAATAAATACAAATAAAAAGATGTCTTGTTCCACCTCTAGCACGAGAGACCATAAAGACTAGTCATATGTTTGGATGGCAACCCAATAGGTGGCAAGGAATCATAAGAATTGGGCCTGTGTATTTTAGTTACTGAGGAAATACAGGTATCTACTTAAAGTGGTAAAGACCCATCATGCCTTTATAAGAGGCAGCCAGTCTGGACCAATCATGTATACGAACACTAGATTGCAAACGCTATGCATTGGCCAATGGGAAGCTTTGAAGCCAGAGCCCGTCATATTGGTACTCCTCAGAAGGCGCAATTCTCCATAGGAATGAATGGAATCCTACATTATTTGAATATAATGTTTCATGGCATCACAAACGTGCTCAATGGGTGACATGTCTGGTGAGTATGCAGGCCAACTGGGACATTTTCAGCTTCCAGGAACTGTGTACAGATCCTTTCGACACGGGACCATGTATTATCATGCTGAAACATAAGGTGATGGAGGCGGATGAATGGTGCAACAATGGGCCTCGTCATGGTATTTCTGTGCATTCAAATTACCATCGATAAAATGCAATTGTGTTCGCTGTCTGTAGCTTATGCCTGCTCATATCACCCCACCATGGGGTACTCTGTTCACAACGTTGACATCAGCAAACCGCTCACCCACATGATGCCATACACACACTATCTGCCCAGTACAGTAGAAACCGGGATTCATCCATGAAGAGCACACTTCTCCAGTGGTCATCGGTGAGCATTTGCCCACTGAAGTCAGTTATGACCCCGAACAGCAGTCAGGTCAAGACCCTGGAGAGGACGAGCATGCAGATGAGTTTCTCTGAGACGGTTTCTGACAGTGCAGAAAYTATCCGGTTGTGCAAACCCAGTTTCATCAGCTGTCAGCAAGAAACTGGATGTGGAAGTCCTAGGCTGGCGTGGTTACACGYGGTCTGCAGTTGTGAGGCCGGTTTGACGTACCACCAAATTCTATAAAATGACATGAAGTGGCTTATGGTAGAGAAATTAACATAAAATTATCTGGCAACAGCTCTGCACAGAATGAAGAGTTGCTCATGTTGCCAACCTAATGGGAGACGCTGTCCCAATGGCAGAAAGACGGGCAACAAGCYTAGGCCCAAAATAAACCCATAGGATCAGATTGGCCTTATTTGACAGATTTTAGAGCTCAAAAGCAGCTCACATCACCTCTTCCTCTGGTAGAGTTGGAGGACATCACCACGCATTTCAGGAAGTCCAAATCACATTTTGACAGGAAACACCAAAAACTTTGCGCAGCACTCAACCCCCTCCTTGTGAGACATTTCTGCTGGGTGAGCTGTAGTCGAGTCTTCAGTCTCCTCTAGATGGCACCGCCGCATCAAGCCATATTCTCATACACGTAAGAATCTTCCCATGGCCGGTGTCACGACAACTAGCAGCCCATAGACCACGATGACAGTTAACATTTTGAAGCTATGCATAGTTAAACTCAAATGACAAATAGTTTGTGTTACCATTATGACAGGGTAAGAATAAGCTCATGAGGTGAGTAATATTTGGAAAGTTTATTGGAATCCTCAACAAAAACCATTGTGTAGACTAAACAGACTGCCACCCCAAAAACTCCTACACTTCAATCCAGTTCCCCAATGACATTAAGACCAAAGAGGTTATATATCTAACATTGGTATGCAAAACAATTAATCCATGGAAGCAACCACAAAGAGGTTCCATCCATTGTTGGTCAAATCCAACCTGCTCAGGTTTGAAAGAAGCACAGACAAGACTTCACCTTCTCCAAAAAATATTTATTAAACTGTGGGGGCAGCCTTGGGGGGCAACTTCGCAGCTGCAACCTGGGGAAGCAAATCAAAACAAGACATTAAGTGCTGCAGATTTGTTCAGAGGTTATTCCAGTGAGGAAGTGGGCTCTTGATCTAACAAAGTAATGAGGCCAACATCACACTGGAATAAAACAGCTCGAGGACATTGACTTCACTAGAAACCCTCAGAAATGCCAGTCATGTCACCACAGCACATGCCATAACTAGCTTCTTGGGATAAAAACGATTTCTTAAGCCATCAAAAACACCACAGGGGGAAGCCAAGCGATGACGCCACCATGTAACAGCCAGGGAGGGCCAGGTTACCGCATCTAAATTCAGCTCATTACAAAGGATCAAGAGGGAGAAGATGCACCATACGGTGGATTCAGTCAGCATGAAATTCCCTCCGCTTGTTTACCCTTGAATTGTCACACCATTGTTCCTCTTAGGCAGACAGATTGCTGCCAACAGGGGCTGAGCTGCTGTTTGTTTTTGCCACAGAAAAAATAATAATAAATAGGACTGACACTCATTATGCAGGCTGTGAGGCTCAGGAACAAAGTTAGAGAATATATCTAGACCAAGGACAGCTGGCTGAATTCAAACAGCAGGCTGAATGCTTGGGCAACACTGCGCTAATGCTCTCATTACATGCACCGTGGGATGTTCTACCATCAAAGTGCAGGGTGACATGTTTCAGTGATGAAACAAACTTATTTTTTGCAACAAAACATGTTTGAGTCTACTTTTTAGGTAAGGGCCAACAGGCCTGACACGGCGAGGTACAAGAAGGCAGTACCCTGGTCCTGGTGAGCCTTGGGGCTATAAAGCCTTTATTTCAGCCAAGCAAGGCAGCAGATAGCCTAGCGGTTAGAGCGCTGGGCCAATAACTGAAAGGTTACTAGTTTCGATTCCCCAAGCAGACTAGATAAAATCTAAAGGACAAAATAAGCCCCCCCCCCCCCCATTTGACCAAATGATCTCACGGTCCCGATTTAACCAATTTGTTTTTCTTTTGTCTGGGCCAGGCGTGCCTATGTTACTTAGCTCACATCACGACCTGTTTCCCTTATGCCAAAATTCCCACTCGTTTCCGCTCAAGGTCGTACTCATCACCATTATTAGGTGTAGGGGTCCAACATTTCAGCCCCTTTGTTTCTCGATTCCTTGGGTAGCGCCCTCTCTTCGACCGTTTCTCATACAGAGCACGTAGTAACCCCTAGAGTCCGGGGCTTACGATTCCTTAGTGCACAACCCATGGGCTCCCCAGAAGAAAGGTAACCAAACACTGTTGGTGGAGTAAAGAGAAGGGCCTCACCTGGCCAGCAATCCTGTCCAGATCTCTGGTTCCCTGGGCGGTTAGTCTGCGACCACTGAGAGAGAAGAGGTTCAGTCAGTCAGCAACAGAACAAATTAATCACATTTTATTCGTCACATGTGCCGAATACAACCGGTGTAGACCTGACAGTGAAATGCTTACTTACAAGCCTTTAACCAACAATGCAGTTAAGAAAAATAAGTGAAAGTAAAAAGCAAGAAATAGAGCGCAGCAGTAAAATAACAGTAGCAAGGTTATAGACAGGGGGCACCGGTACACAGTCAATGTGCGGGGGCACCATTAGTCCAGGTAATATGTATAGATAAAACAGAGTAGCAGCGTAAAAGAGGGGGGCAATGCAGATAGTTAGCCATTTGATTAGCTTTTCAGGAGTCTTATGGCTTTGGGGCAAAAGCTGTCGGACATAGACTTGGCGCTCCAGTACGGCTTGCCATGCAGTAACAGAGAACAGTATGACTAGTGTGGCTGGAGTCTGACAATTTTTGGGGCCTTCCAATGACTCCTCCATACTAACGGATCATCTCTATTCTGTGCATTAACACAACATCAACATCCCTTATACAGGTCGACTGACAACACCAGAGACGGGAACACTTTGGCAATGACACCACTACACAACCGCCATAGGATGAAATGCACCCAGCCACGTGCAGAAAATGCTACAAAATCAATGACCAAATCTGAACGAGCCTGGTCAGAGCACAATAGTACATTTATTTTGTTTGCATGGAATCTGGATAATGAAATTGAGCACTTGTAAGATGCTTTGTATACGGTTTTGTTCAGTGGGCACAAACTGGTTTCAACAAGGGAAGAAAAATGTTARCAAAGCGATTGGTCTTTGTTAAGCGTTGCATGAAAACCGAAAGTATAATCCTCAACCCAGCGGTGCTCTGGGACCAGGACTAGGTGACCGAAACAGCTCATCTGGTGTTTCACTCGGTTCTCAATAGAAGTAGAAATGTAGGATCGGCTTGCTTTCCCTAATCCTAACCACAAGACCAATGAGAACACCGACCTTGGCTCAGTGTCTAGGGATGTTCTAACCAGCGTGGTTCTACTCACCCGTTGGGGTTCTTCTCCACCATCTTGAGAAGCTCAAGGGCCTGCAGCACCTTGCGGGCCACGTTTTTGGAGCCGACACTGAAGTGGGCGGGACACACACCGTTCCTCTGGCGACCACCATAGATCTTGGTCATGGAGCCCACACCGGCACCCCCACGCAGGTACAGGTGGCGCACTGTGGAAGCTGGGAGGGAGAAGAGGGGTTAACACCATTGATAGTTACAATGACCTTGTTCCATACTTCTGCACTAAAAGTGAGGAAAATAATTTGGGGACAACTTGGGTTTAAACCAATGCCAATAACAGATTGGATCTCCCATACTAGACTAACGGCCTGAGCAGACAAGTAGTCCTGAAGGGAAGAATGTCAATGATCAAAATCATACCAGCTCTGGTGTAGAACCAGTTCTCATCGCTGGGGGCCAGCTCCTTGTGTTTGGCCAGCTTGACAATGTCCACCCAATCTGGGACCTTCAGCTTTCCTGACCTGGAACAGGAAAAGCATGTGTTAGTCACTCAGAAAAGCTCAATGCATTCCAAGAAWTGAACATGGCTTCACGTGTATGCAACTACATATACTTATATTAAAGAACTGGGTGGAAAACTCACTTCTTCAGGAAAGCCGATAGGGCACGGACAAACTCCTGCTGGTTGACGTCTTTCACTGTGACACCAGGCATCTGCCAGAGGGTTAGAGAACTTCAGTATGAGGTACAATGCATGCATGATGGTTACGTAGACTGCAACGAATGTCCTGGGTAGATTGAGGTTCTGAGCACATTCAATGTGTAGACTAGCTACTCATGTAACTAACGTTATATAGTTGTGGAGACAATAGGATGACTCGACCGCACCAATATACAGAAAACAGTTAAACTGATGATTACACTACTATTGMTAACGTTTTTGCAAACATCACTATCTAACTCACTAGTAAGATGGGTGACTAGCCAGATGGGTGATGAACAGCTTGTTTAAGCAGGCAACTAACGTTAGTTGGCTAGCTAATTATATAGGCTACCTACTTTCCTGTCAGACAGTGGCGATGGATAATATGCACATCTCGTGATAATATAAATCCCTCAGTGCAAAATCTTGAATTATGTGAAGTCCAATTTAAGCAAATAACTGATATCATCAAGGCATAGTTGGGCAAAATTGTTCACTAACAAACCGGCCACCGTTAAATAAAATGTGATGGTTATTAACTGGCTGGAGTTAGCCACAATGCTAGTAATGAACCTCAGTATAACCCCGAGACCTGTAACCACATCAGACATTTGAGGCAGAAATCCAGACGGTATAAGGATCACAGATCAACAGCAGACGAGTGTAACACATTCGAATGGAAGACACCGTTAGCGCAGATAACATAATTGTCTTGTCTAAAATGGACAAACAAAACGCGAAATGTTTAGGCCTCAATGCAGAGGCATGGGGGCAGCCATAACTGGAAGGTATGTGCGAGTGCCGCATGCAATTTTATATATGCTAAATCAKCTACAGGACTCTGTAGACTTTCCGGAAAACACTGTATTTGTTAATTGATTGTTTAATGTATACGCGGTCAGCTTTGGGAGAATAATTATCACGAAAATGTCATACAGTTGGTCAAATAAGGCAGGAGAACAGACATCCGTTTACCTTGCTTGTGGACAGCGAGAGGAAGAGGGTAAGACGGGGTTTCCAGCCCGTGTTAAAACGGGCGGATCGCGTTCGTTCTCGCGAGATTTGATATCACCCTGTACGTCGGTATTTTCATCACAATATGCCCTGTTGATGAATTTCTAGCCCAATCAGAGTAGAACCTGATGCATTTCATAGCAGCTTGCAGTGCCCAAGGTTAAGGCTACATCACAATCAAAAGCCTTGAATTATGAAATTGTCTGCAAAAGAAGAGGCACGTGCCCTGGAGCAGCAATAGGAAATAATTAGCAGTTTTTTTGTGGTATATGGAAGTACTGTTTTAATGCAGCAATAGGATACTAATATCTAATGTTACTATAATCTGCACAGTGAATGCAATAACCAAGATGCTGTAATTCAAAATTATATTTTTATCATAATAATCTTGTGACATATCCTGTCAGTATTTCAAGATCTGTGAAATGCATTGTAACCATATCTTAGTTATTCAGCTTTAATATTGCAGATAGATTGTGGCCTCCATCAATGTAATTGTCTGCATAATTTCCAATCCCCCATATTTTGGGGGTAAATATATAGATAAAATACATATATTTGTTTAAATATATATTTTCCTTAATTATTTTCCCCTAACCCTACCATCCCTCCCCTAACTGGAGTAAACCAATGGACAACAACAATTAGGCTTCTACTTCCAGTTTATACATACTATATAAAACCATAGCTTATTCTTATGGGATTTCCACAAATAGCCTACTGACAGAGATCATGATCAAATTCCTTTGAATTCTGCATGCAACAATCGTTCTTTATTTCCCATGGTACATGGGAACAATGCCAAAAAATGCCCCAAAAAACAATGCTACTTAATTTGTTCTTTGTTATCCTAGAAATAGCAGTGGAAAAATAAATGCACTGCTGCCTGAAACACGGCACAGTGAACATGGGCTCTTTTCACAGAACAATGCCAAGATAAAAGTTTGCCATCTCTGTCCCTCTCTTATTTTTCTCCATTGTTTTTCTCTGTTCATCATCTCTTCCATCTGCGCCATTATGTTTACACACGTTTGAGTGTCTCTCTCTGTGGTGTGTGTGTGTGTGTGTGAGTATGATGTGGTGTGTGGGTGTGAGTGTTGGTGTGTGTTGTGTTGTGTGTCGTGTGTGTTGTGTTGTGTAGTGATGTGTGTGTGGTGTGTGTGTGTGTGTGATGTGTGTGTCGTGTGTGTGTTTACAATGCTTGTGGTGACCTTTGCCACAGCTCAGGTGGAAAGGTTAGCACTGTTCCTTCAACATTACACAATTGATAGTTATGTATAGACGATGACCAGGAGATAGGTGGGCAGAGAGGGTAATGACGGTTTATGAATGTGAGTTTATTCTGTCAGTCAACGCAGAAGAATAGAGTGAGAGGAAGAGATCGAGAGGTAAAGAGCGAGGAAAGTTTACAGAGGACAGATTAGAACTGTCATAGACTTATATTTACATTTTACATTTACATTTAGTCATTTAGCAGACACTCTTATCCAGATCTATACATCCACAACATATCAGGTAATTTGGTATTTTCTCATTTATTCAACTGTTCTAAACAGCTTTTTGGTATTTTATTAGGATCCCCATTAGCTGTTGCGATAGCAGCAGCTACTCTTCCTGGGGTCCACAAAATCACCATCTGTTCTCTATCCATTCTCCTTCCATTATATTCTCTATCATATTTTCTGTCATTCATTGAGCTTCCTACTATCTGATCTTAAGCTCTGACTGTGTAGGTTGGCTGTGAGTCTGTATGCTTGTGTTGTCTCTCAATGCTTAATTGATTAACAAAAGTAAATTAATCACATTGAAAGCGACCAGTCACAGATTCAAACCGAAGACAACCACATAAGGTGGAATGAACTCCATTAATTATTTCAAGGCCCTTCAAGGAGCAGGACAGGAGACAACTGTATCAACTGATTATGCAGCTGTATAAAACGATTATTCCAGTCAGCCATAATTATTATGAAAACGGACAACTTGTCGTCTGGATGTCCTGAAAAAGTCAAACTCATTATTCTGAGGAGACAGGTGGCATATTACAGC
Organism: Salvelinus sp. IW2-2015; assembly: GCF_002910315.2. Taxonomy (NCBI): domain Eukaryota; kingdom Metazoa; phylum Chordata; class Actinopteri; order Salmoniformes; family Salmonidae; genus Salvelinus; species Salvelinus sp. IW2-2015. The sequence goes on from NW_019945140.1 coordinate 27,131, forward strand.
GCTAAATCTGCTATATCAATATCCATCCGCTTTGTTAATTTGAGCCCATTGTTTGGAAATGTTCTGAAATTACCTGTCAATCACACTCGAGCAAGTTCACACCAATGTCTCCTGCTCTGTCTGTCTGCTACAGTGTGTGATGTTAACGGTCTGTTTCACAGAGCCTACCCTCTCTACACTGTGTTTGCATGGTGCTCACATCCTCAGTGTGAGTGCTCTGTCAGGTCCAGTCTACGCTGACCTTTTCACTCTCCAAGTACCCGTACAGGTCTCCAATACCTAGAAAAAATATCTAACAATCTTTCCCCCTCAACTTCCTGCCTCTGCTTCTCCCTTTTCATTTATTTTTCCTTGGGCTGGGTGGGGGCAGTGGGGGGTGCGGTGGGGGTCCCTGTCTCTGTGCTGCTGAAACTGAGGAGTCCCCAGTGCCTGTACACCTGCATCACCCTGGTGTGCTGTCCTCTGCTGGTCAGGCAGTTCACTGTCTCCCTGCTGCTGCTCATGACNCTGAGGAGTCCCCAGTGCCTGTACACCTGCATCACCCTGGTGTGCTGTCCTCTGCTGGTCAGGCAGTTCACTGTCTCCCTGCTGCTGCTCATGACCCTCAACTCCCACCTGAAGCACCGCATGGGGAGCAGGTGAGTCAGAGAGAGGTGGTTAAAAAGTACCAAAGATAAATCAAGTGCACCTGAAAGAATTTGCCAAATGTTCTCAGGACTGCACCCTAGACCAGGGGTATTCAACCGGAGTTCCGACAAAAATATTAAAAGAAAACCAAAAAGTGGAACAAATATATATTTTTATGAATATCGCTAGAAACAACAGAATAAACAACTGTATTATTCCATACAGTAGAAAACATGAGTAAATCTTATTTCTAATGATGATGACTTTATTTCTCAACTCCTTATATTGAGCTCATTACACTCATTGGAGCTCATTACACTCATTGGAGCTCATTACACTCATTGGAGCTCATTACACTCATTGGGAGGAATGGGCAAAAATGACTAATTACACAATACAATTACAAAATACCATAAAGATCAATGTATCAAAGTAAACTACCAAATTCATTTGAAATGTATTTAAAGACATATTTCAAATACATGTAACAGAAATACTGCCCATCTCTGCTGACTGGAGTATCTGACATAGGGTTTGAAAAGTATGGGTCACAGAAAGTGCCACTGGTTGCTGGTAAGCTTTCTTGACTTGGATATACATTTTTGACAACACATGTTTTACCTTTTTTTAACCAGCTAAACAGCTACTTTTAGCAAAAACGTGTTTGGAGTAACCTTTGTCTAGCTTATAGGCTATGTTAGTGTTAATCCTTCCAATTATAATATTGGGAGATAAAAAATAATAAAAAACTGACAACCAAATCTATTCATTTTAAAATGTTGGTTAATGTTAAGGGGGGGGGGGCACGTCTCAGCCCCCAGTTCTGGTCTATGTCTTGGGGTGACCGTCTTCCTGCTCCCCTAATGGGCCTTCTGGCCATTTACTAGATCTGGTCTGTTGATGCCCAGCACGAGGACCCTGATGGTCCGGCTCTGGCCCCCAAAACACTGCTCTCCCCGTGCCCACTCCCTGGGCCCTCCTCTGCTCCTTGTCCTCCTGTGTCTGCCCCTTCACATCACCCACGCCCTCCTGCTTTTCTCCCCAGGCACACTGCCCCCCGACCTGGGCTTTCCCGCTGGTCTCGCTCCCTGTCGCAGCTCTACGTGTCTGGTGCACCTCTCCTCTTCACCATTCCAATACAACGGGTGGTTGGCGAGTAGGCCCCCTGCTCTGCCACCTGACCCCCACAGGGGGTAAGACGGTGGGCGGAGCCCTGTGTTCAGCTGTGGCAGGCGGCATCCTGCTCACTCAAAGGGAGGCTGTGCCCAGATGTGTGTGTGTAACATGGAACGGGAAACAGGGAAGGTGTGTGTGTAACATGGAACGGAAACAGGGAAGGTGTGGTGTGTAACATGGAACGGGAAACAGGGAAGGTGTGTGTGTAAACATGGAACGGGAAACAGGAAGGTGTGGGCTGTGTGTGGGTAACATGGGAACGGGGAAAACAGAGAGCGTAGTGGTGTGGTTAACATGGAACGGAAAACAGGGAAGGTGTGTGTGTAACATGGAACGGGAAACAGGGAAGGTGTGTGTGTAACATGGAAACGGGAAAGGGAAAGGTGTGTGGTGTAACATGGAAGGGGAAACGGGAAGGTGTGTGTGTAACATGGGAACAGGGAAACAGGGAAAGGTGTGTGTGTAACATGGAACGGGAAACAGGGAAGGTGTGTGTGTAACATGGAAGGGGAAACAGGGAAGGTGTGTGTGTAACATGGAACGGGAAACAGGGAAGGTGGTGTGTGTAACATGGAACGGGAAACAGGAAGGTGTGTGTGTAACATGGAACGGGAAACAGGGAAGGTGTGGTGTGTAACATGGAAGGGAAACAGGGAAGGTGTGTGTGTAACATGGAAGGTGCAAACAGGCGAAGGTGTTGGGTGGTAACATGGAAGGGGAAACAGGGAAGGTGTGTGTGTTGTAACCATGGAAGGGGAAAAGGGAAGGTGTGTGTGTAACATGGAGGGGAAACAGGAAGGCTGTGTGTGTAACATGGAAGGGGAAACAGGGAAGGTGTGTGTGTAACATGAAGGGAAACAGGAAGGTGTGTGTGAACATGGAAGGGGAAACAGGGAAGGTGTGTGTGTAACATGGAAGGGAAACAAGGGAAGGGGTGTGTTAACACGGTTGTTACACACACCAGCATTCCATCTCATATGTTCTAATTCACTCTCTTAGGCTCTGTTTACACACATATCTAATATGGTAATACTTCAAAATTGCTGAACATCCAATTCCCCTGGAAGTTTGTCCACAAACATGTTCCAATCATTGTGTGTAACAGCGCCATGTATCTTTGTGTGATTCACAAGGAGCTTCTTTGTGAATGTTTCCCCATATATATTCATCAACCTGTACAGTAGCACATACTAGACTTAATTAGTTTTTCACACACTGTGGCGGTTTAATTATTGAGTCTCATATCAAATAAGGTCACTAACCAGGCTTACATCCAACCTTTTTATGCTGTGTAAAGTACATTTCATAAAGTACATTTTTATGCTGTGTAAAGTACGTAAAAAAGGTCAAGACAGGCCTGATGGAAAAATCTAATTTGTCAGTAGACGTTCAAAATGTCAGCCAAACAAAATACCGCTAGACAAGCTGGGATCTTTTTGTGTCGGTAAAATTCATTATGTGAGAAATAGCAGAGGAAATGCCTTTACGCGCAAATATGTATATAATAACCATCATACGCAAGTCAACTTGGAGTCACAAGAGACATGGTGTGTGGTCCTTACACTTAATTTGATGAACTTCACAGGTGGGTGAAAATGCAAGGAGATGAACTTGATGCTCCTTTACATACATATGTGAGGGTCTCTTCTGCCATTTGACAAATTAAAATAATCTTGCTCTTTTATCCATAATAATCTCATCAACCACACGCGTATGCGCAGCTGTTGTCTAGGGCCAAGTGCTGAGACCAGAGTGAGCATATTTGCTATATAACGCAAACCTTTTTGTGACTAAACCATCAGTGAGTTGAAAATGCGTTAAAAACCAATTTAAATTCAATATTTTATTCAGTACATGGGAATTGAATTGCGAAAGTTTTGTATGTGTACTACATCTCATGCACAGTCTTTTATCAGCAACAAGTCAATTTGTTGGAAACACATTGCGCATATTGTTTTAACTTCTTATGGCTGAAGGGGCAGTATTGAGTAGCTTGGATGAAAGGTGCCCATATCAACGGCCTGCTCCTCAGTCATAGTTGCTAATATTTGCATATTATTATTAGTATGGATAGAAAACACTCTAAAGTTTCTAAAACTGTTTGAATTACGTCTGTGAGATTAACAGAGCTCATATTGGCAGGCAAAATCCTGAGTTGAAATCAAAACAGGAAGTCAGAAATCTGAGCTTGTATGTATTCACCAGAGTCCCTAATGAAATCCCTTGAGATATGAATGATTGTGCACTGCCTAGGGGTTCCACTAGATGTCAACCATCAATAGAAATTATAATGAGACTTCTATGATGTTGTGGGAGAGAAGGATAGCAGAATCAGTCAGGTGTCCATCAAGCAGCCATTTTCTGATCATGCTTTTTCCTCATGGTAGTCACTTGCGTTCCATTGCTCACGAAGACAAGAAAGAATACTCCGTTTGGAACATTATTGAAGCTATAGTTTAAAAACATCCTAATGATTGATTGTGTACTTAGTTTGAAATGTTTCTTCGACGGTAATATCACTTTTTGAAGTTTTTGTCCGATATAACGGCTGACCAGAATTAGGCGTTTGGATATGTAAACCAGATGCGCTAACAAAAGAAGGTATTTGGACATAAATAACGGATTTGTTCGAACAAACCAAAGATTTATTGTGGACCTTGGATTCCTGGTGTGCTTTCTGATGTAGATCATCAAAGGTAAGGGAATATTTATCATATATTTTCTTGTTTATGTTGACGACCATCTTTGCGGCTGTGGTGTTTTACTTTTGAGCGCCGTCTCAGATTATAGCGTGGGTTTCTTTTTCCGTAAAGTTTTTTTGTAATCTGACACAGCGGTTGCATTAAGGAGAGGTATATCTATAATTCCATGTGTATAACTTGTATTATCATCTATATTTATGAGTATTTCTGTTGAAACGATGTGGTTATGCAAACACTTGATGTTTTTGCCACTAGTGAATTCTAGTCGCCTCATAGTAAACTCAGATTATTTGATATAAATATGAATTTAATCAAAACAAAACATGCATGTATTGTGTAACATGAAGTCCTATGAGTGTCATCTGATGAAAATAATAGAAGGTTAGTGATTAATTTTATCTCTATTCTGGTTTTTGTGAACAGCTATTCTTTAGCTGGAAAAAATGGCTTGAATTATTGTGGTTTGTGGTGACCTACATAATATTTTGTAGTGCTTTCGCTGAAAAGCCTATTTGAAATCGGACACTTTGGTGGGATTAACAAACCAAGATACTTAAAATGATATAAGACACATGAATATCTGAGGAATTTTTAATTATGAGACTGTTTTTTGAATTTGACGCCCTGCACTTCGACTGGCTGTTGTATATCGATCCCGTTAACGGGACTGCACCCTTAATGCGGATTTAAGATATTTCACATGAAAATCTGTCGCCAATTGATGGGAAACTGCTTCTGAGAGAAGTAAATATTCACGCAGCAGACAGTCTAAATCTCACACTGATTGGGCCGAGAACTAAGCCGCCTGTGAGCTAGAGGATCAGTGATAGGGGTGGTCCTGCGGATGTGTTACATTGGGCGCTACTGCTGGGCTGGGTCTGGGCTGGCGAGGATGCTATAATTAGGCTTTTGATCATGTTTAAGTTTAAGGAGGGCGACACACCAGTGAATGAACAGGCCAGTGGTTGGTCCGCTGCGGGGACGGCGCGATAAATTATAGGCAGGAGAAACGCTGCTTACCGATGGCTGTTTTGATTGAAACTTGTGGTAAATATAAGAGCAGCTCGGCGGGCTCACTTAAATAAAGCGGCTTGCTCTAATAATTGGATCGTTTCATTCTTCAGGCAGCAGTTGGTGTGAAAAATTATGGCACTTATCACATGGGCACTCTCCTATCTTTCTCTCTCAGTCGTTGCGGGTCGTCTCAGATTCATTAATGGTGGTCAGGAGTTGGGGTAGTTGGATGGAACACACTAAGTGTTGGCGGGGGGGCCATTGCGTCGAAAGCAAGATGGAGAATAGACAAAGCAGGTGTCCAGTAAACATTCAGGGACCTGCACAAAAGGGGGTTGCGCAAAGAGGGGAGAATAAGGGACAGTTGGGTCGAGATGTGCATGTGTGATAAGTGCAGTAGGCAGTGGTAACGATGTCGAGGAGTAGGCAAGTATAGGTAGTTCAGAATACAAAAGCAGAGAAATATTAAGTGAAACATAAAGTGTGAGGTGTGGTAGGGGTTGTAAGAATGGTTTTTGTTCTTGCAACGGTGGGTGTCGAGCTTGTTCTGGGTAAACCCGCGATCGCGTATCGTTCGCTTGGATGTGACTGCACACACAGGGGCTGATTGATCACCGCGATGATTGAGGATGTTCAAAAAGAATGTGGCTCGGATTGGGAATACGTGCTACCATTTGGGCAGGAGTTAGAGGCAGCTCCCTTTCTACTGGCTCGATTTAAATGTGCAGGGCAGATACACGATCTTCTTATCGTTACCAGATCTTGCCTTCAGCAAGCCTCCTCCAATAGCATATGGCTATGATCACCGAAGTTGTGCTCTGTACATTGTAGCGGGAAACGCTTATTCCTAATGTTTGGGAGATGAGACTCAGTTTCACGGCCCCAGTTGGTGGCATGTGGTAGTCTTCTTTGAGGCCAATCTTCGCAGCCTTCCCTAAGCAAGCTAATGATCTCTAGTAGCTTTCTAAGTGGGCAGCACAGGCAGTACGCAGGTACATCCGTTCGGCATAGCGTTTAGTTTGCTCTGTTTGTTTTGTCAGTTCTTTCCGAATGGTGTCAAGTAATTATCTTTTTGTTTTCTCATGATTTGTGTTGGGTCCTAATTTGTTTGCTGTCCTGGGGTCTGTGGGGTTCTGTGTGTGAAACAGAGCCGCCAGGACGACCTTGCTTGGGGACTGTTTGCCGGGTTCATCTCTCCTGTAGGTGATGGTTGTTATGGACGGTTTGGGAAATTGCTTCCTATTGGTGTTGTAGAATTGAACGGCTTTTTTGCTGGATTTTGAATTAATTAGAGGTCAATCGCCTATTCTGCTCTGCATGCATTATTTGGTGTTTTATGTGTACACAAGAGGTATTTCTTGCCAGAATTCTGCATGCAAGAGTCTCAATTTGGTGTTTGTGTCGCACTTTTGTGATTATTGGTTGGTGATGCGGTACCCAGAACCTCAGCAAACCATAAAGGGCAATGGGTTCTATACTGATTAAAGTATTTTTTAGAGCCATTTTCCTAATTGGTATGTCGATCGTTGGTATTTAATGTTCCTTTGATGGCCTAGAAGGCCTGTTATTGCTTGTCTCTCAGATCGTTTCACCAGCTTGTGAAAGTTACCTGTGGCGCTGATGTTTAGGCCAAGGTATGTATCGTTTTTTGTGTGCCTAGGGCAACGGTGTCCAGGATGAACATTTGTATTCGGTGGTCCTGACAAACTGGACACCATTAATTTTTCTTCTCACTGAGATTTTCTCCCTCTCTCTCTCTCTCTATATATATATATATACTATATACAGCATTGAAGTTGGAAGTTTACATAATACCTTAGCCAAATACATTTAAAACTCAGTCTTTCACAATCTGACATTTAATCCTCGTATAAATTCCCTGTCTTAGGTCAGTTAGGATCACACTTTATTAAAGACATGTGAAATGTCAGAATAATAGTAGGAGAATAATTTATTTCCGCTAATTCATTTCTTTCATCAACATTCCCCGTGGGTCAGAAGTTTAACCCCATACACTCATTAGTATTTTGGGTAGCATAGCCTTTCAATTGGGGTTTAACCCTTGGGTCAAATGTTTCGGGTAGACCTTCCACAAGCTTCCCACATAAGTTTTGGGTGAGTTTTTTGGCCATCCTCCTGACAGAGCTGGTGTAACTGAGGGCCAGGTTTGATAGGCCTCTTGCTCGCACACGCTTTTTCACGTTCTGCCACAAATTTTCTTATGGATTGAGGTGAGGGGCTTGTGATGGCCACTCCATATCCTTGACTTTGTTGTTTTAAGGCCCATTTTGCACAACTTTGTAAGTGTGCTTGGGGTCATTGTCCATTTGGAAGACCCATTTTGCGACCCGGAAGCTTTAACCTCCTATGATGTCTTGAGTATGTTGCTTCAATATATCCACATAATTTTCCATCCTCATGGATGCATCTATTTTGTGAAGTGCACCAATACCTCTGCACACAAAGCCCCACAATATGATGCTGCCTACCGTGCTCCTGTTCTTCGGTTGCAGCCTCCCCCTTTTTCCTCCAACATAACGATGGTCATTATGACCAACCAGTTCGATTTTTGTTTCATGCAGATCCAGAAGGACATTTCTCACAAAAAGTACGACTTTTGCCCCATCGTGGCAGGTTAGCAAACGTATTCTGGCTTTTTTATGGCAGTTTTGGAGACATGTGGCTCTTCCTTGGCTGAGCGGCTCCTTCAGGTTATGTCGATATAGGACTCCATTTTCTGTGGTTATAAATATTTTGTACCTGGTTTCTCCACGCATTCACAAGGTCTTTGCTCGTTTGTTCTGGGATTGATTTCACCTTTTCGCACCAAAGTCGTTCATCTTAGGAGACAGAAGCGTTTCCTTCCGAGCGGTTATGACGGCTTAAGTGGTCCCATGGTGTTTATACTTCGTCCTATGTTTGTACAGATGAACGTGGTACCTTCGAAGCATTTGGAATTGCTCCCAAGGAAATGAACCGGCTTGTGGAGGCTACAGTTTTGAGGGGTCTTGGCTGAATTTCTTTAGATTTTCATGATGACAAGCAAAGACAACTGAGTTTGAAGGTAGGCCTTGGGGGAAATACATCAACAGGTACACCTCCGCAATTGACTACTAGGATAAAAATGTGAGGAAATTGTGGAAAGACTGAGTTTAAGTGATTTGGCTTAAGCGTGTATGTAAACTGGATGTTCCACTTAGAGATAGTACATATACGTATATGTCAGTCCTCCTCTGGTCTGAAGTGCTATCTCCTTCCCTTTCCCCTCTTGTCCGCTCCTCTTCTCTCTACTCTTTATGTTCATGCTCTCATCTCTTTATGTCATGGCTCTCTCTCTTTATGTTCATACTCTCTCGTTATGTATCTTTCTTTTTTTTCATGGGCTCTCTCTCTTTATTCATGCCTCTATCTTTATGTTCATCTTCTTTGTGTTAATCTCTCTCTTTATGTTCATCTCTATTTTATGTTCATCTCTCTTTTATGTTCTCCTCTTGTGTTAATCTTCTCTTTATGTTTCATACTCCTCTTTTGTTAATCTCGTCTCTTTAATGTTATCTCTCTCTCTTTATGTTATCTCTCTCTTTATGTTCGTGCTCTCTCTCTCTTTATGTTCATGTGCTTCTTCTCTTATGTTCATCTCTCTTATGTTCCATCCTCTCTTTATGTTTCCATTCTTTCTCTTTATGTTCATCTCTCTCTTTATGTTCATCTTTCTTTTTGTTTCATCTCTCCTCTTTTATGTTCTATGCTCTATCTTTATGTTCATCCTCTCTTTGTGTTAATCTCTCTGCTTTATGTTCATCTCTATCTTTATGTTCATCTTCTCTTTAGTTTCATGGCTCTCTTTGTGTTAATCTCTCTCTTTAATGTTCATCTCTCTCTCTTTGTGTTAATCTCGCTCTCTTTATGTTCATACCTCTCTTCTTTATGTTCATCTTCCTCTTTATGTTCTCTATCTCTCTCTTTATGTTGCATCTTCTCTCTCTTTATGCTTCATCTCTCGGGGCTTTATGTTCATGACTCTCTCTTTATGTTCATCTCTCTCTGTTTATGTCATCTACCTCTTCTCTTTAATGTTCATTCTCTCTCTGTTTAATGTTCATATCACTCTCTCTCTTTATGTTCATTGCTCTCTTTTAATGTTCATTTCTCTTTTGTTAATCTCTCTCTTTATTTCTCTTCTCTTTATGTTTCATCTCTCTTGTGTTAATCTCTTCTCTTTAATGTTCATCTCTCTCTTATGTTCATCTCTCTCTCTTTTGTGGTTAATCCG